>NC_134818.1:1952548-1965048 GCF_046742065.1 Oratosquilla oratoria
ATGAAAGAAATCTGGAACCCAATATGAGGCTTTGACAGGATGATTTATAAAGTCAATATTTTATTGAATCTAGTGACATCCCTTCGAGCCAAGTCACTCAGCATTCCTTCACGATAAGAGACTGATTTCCTCTCACAGAAAAAAATATTATTTTGAAACTTCTACTATTCCTCCGTTCTGCTACCTTCTTTATAACCTATACGACTCCATTTCTGTTGTTGTTGGTGGTGGTGGTGGTGGTGGTGGTGGTGGTGGTGGTGGTGGTGGTGGTGGTGGTGGTGGTGGTGGTGGTTTTTTTTGTTTTTGTCGTTGTTGTTGTTGTTGTTGTTGTTGTTCCATAGACTGTCTGTCCGAGCAGTCACGCCATTTCTTCTATGGATATTACTGATTAAGTACTGAAAGATGAAACGAATTGAAACTGGATGATTTTATTTCTCACTAGTGTAGGCAACAAGTAAGAAGAATCAAAAGACAAAGAAAAGGAAACGAGATGTGAAGATATTAATAAAAATTAGCGAATTGGGGGGAATAAGTGGAAGAGATAGAATAGAGCAAAAGGAAAAGTCAGTGCAGCAAACAACATTTTTTTTTAATAAAAACGGAAAAGAAACGGTTGTCGAGACAAGGGAATGTGCAAATTTATCACTGAAAAAGAATATTATGTGAAATTCATAGCAAGACGATAGAATGTGATGAGAATAAAAGGAGAAAATATATTACATGTAAACGTGAATTTAGATCAATGTAGACCTTTCTGCAACGTTCTGTTTTTAAAGATATGACATTCAGTCTCGTCAAAATATAATATTAAATGCTTATTAGTTTATATATATATCGCTGGAAATTTCATTTGTGACTGCTAGTGTTGACATGGGATAAAATATTATAGTTACCCCTCTTATCAACATTTTCTCATATACCGTATGATTGTAGTTTTTTTCTACTCTGATAGAGAAGAACTCAACTGTTTGTGATGTGTATGTAAGATGAATTAGTTCATACATTTAAGTAAGACTGAAGCTATAGTAGGAATTTTTCTAATGGAGAAGATATCAACTGTTTATATGTATATAAGAAGATGAATTGTCTCATACATCTGAGTAAGATTGAAACTGTAGTGTTAGTGATCTGTGTCTACTTCGTGTACGCTACTCCATATTGATATATGATTCTACGCTTTAAGGGGATAGAATAATTAGGCAAAAGACATGTTCATTTTACACTTCATGTGCTGAAAACCTTTAAAAGTATAGTTGCCCCAGCATCTTTGTTTACAAGAGGTGAAGGTTTGTTTGAATTAGAGAACTGACGTCTCTATGTCTAGCTGTGGACTTCCAGCAGCAGATCCTCACAGAACCTGAGAAACTCCCTAAAAATATGAGAATTATTATATTAGCAGTGTGAGGAGTGAGATTGGAGGGGTGAAAAGGGTGGTGGAGGGAAGTAAAATGGGTGGGAATAGGTACGTGCCTCTGACTTAGCTACCTCCCTTGTAAGGGGAAAAATACTCTTGGTACATAGATAGATAGTGAATCTCATGTGTTGTAATGTGTGAAATATCTGTAGAATTTTAGAATTATGTATAAATATGATGATGGTGGTGGTGATGATAATGATGATGATGATGACGACGATGATGTTGATGTACCCATAATCATGAGCTTCCAGATTGCATGATAATTAAGAAAAATGTATAAATTGCATAAATAAGAACTATGCAGATAACAAGCTCATGGCAAATGGTATCAAACGTTGAAAACAGATAGCTAAAATAAGGATTAGAATGAACTATGCTCTTAAGAAATAATTATGGTTCGACTGTTATTTAGATAACTGGAAATAAAACTTTCCAGATCATTCATGAGGAGTCTTGAGCACATTTACGCTGGGGAGGTGCTAATACCATCGAATATGAAATGCATAGAAACTTACATGAAGACAGTAAACGTGAGAATAAAAAATATATATACAAGGCCCTCCGGAGAGTTATATTTAGGGCCTTCTGGAAGGACCAAAATAAACACCAATACAAAATATTGGGGTGGGGGGGTGGGGGGTAGTTATTCCCTTGTGGCAATCTTCAGATGATTTTGTTGAGTTGATTGTTTGAACCAGGATATCGATCCCATTCAGATCGCGGCCCAAAAATCAGCTGAATGTGGTTGCCTGACGTACGACAAAAGGGAACCTAGAAAGAATTCGACTGTGAAGGAATACAGTACACTGACCTTCCTCTTCTAGATAGACGCTCAGTTGCTTGCAAAAGAGAACGTTACACAGTTTAGTGTATCCGTAGGTCCACGTGGATTTGAAGGGCCTAGTACGGTTGTTAAGATCCTAAAAAATATATGTATATATAAATATATGCAGGGTTTTTACATTACTGTGAAACAAATTATGCAATATCACCACGGAGAAAAGAAACTTGAAGACATTAAGATAAAATTATAAATGATAAAATGATAAATGGGCTCAGAAATTTACCTTACGAAGACAGGATTAAGCACCTTAATTTACACTCTCTGGAAAGACGCAGATTGTGGGGTGATTTAATAGAGGTGTTCAAGTGGATTAAGGGCTTTGACAAGGGAGATACAGATAAGGTCATCATATTAAGACAACAGGGCAGGACTTGCGGTAACGGATTTAAATTGGACTAATTTATATTTAAGAAGGAAATGGGCAAGACTTTGTTTACCAATGAAATAGACTTAGTAACCGTATAGTGAGCGCTGAAACTATCGGTTGTTTTAAGAAAGGATTAGACAACATTATGGATGGGGATGATAGGTGGTAACTGACATGGAACTACCTGGCGTAGGCCTTATGGTCTCTTGCAGTCTCCTTCATTCTTATGTTAAGTCAGATACAAGTTTGGTTAAATATATATAAAGCAAGGAACACGGACATAAGGAAACTACATGGGGGGGGGAGGAATGTCAATCAATCAATCAATCGATTAATGAGGTGCATGATCGCCTTCTCGGTCAGACCTGATTATATATGGTTCAATCTGGAGGATAGTTTTTTGGTCACCAACTCGATCAACAATTGATCACATTTGAAATGTCCAGTCATATGCGCCTGAGATTAAACAAGATTCGATCACGTTACTCCAAAATAAACTCCGGCTATCGATCCATAAGGGTGTCATTAAGCCCTGTGTGAAGTTGTTCAGTCGCTACGTTTTTTCGTTCTTTTCGTAAGTGGTTGACGGTTATTTAACGTTTTATGTTGAAATAAAGCATTGTTTTCTTGGGCAGACCTTACACTATAATTATGTTGGGAGATCCTTGTTTACAATTTTTTTCCACAGTTCGTTCAATATAAAACACGTCACAATCTTGGCAAGGAATTGCATACACTATTGTTGTTAGGCGGGCTGTTTTTTCTGAGGGTTCTTTCGATGGTGTGGTCATATTCAAATACTACTTTGAAATTTAATTTCTAAAGGACGTTTACAACACCAAGAAATTCTTCATGACTAGGAAGAATAAAGGCCCTAATGTTATCGTGATTTTCTTGTTCTTCGTTAGATTGTAAAAACGTTTCTTGGCGGTATTGTAGCATTGGTTAAGAATATGGAGGGGGTACTTTAACTTTTCTCCAATATTCAGGATAGTTCTTATTCCATCGTCAAAAAAATCTGAGTCTGAAATCCCGTAAGCTCTCAGATACATGGAGATAAATTCTGATCTTCATCATAAAATCATCATATATGTGGTTAATATGGTCTCATAAACAACAGATAACTGTATTTCACTTACGTCAATATCAAAGCCCCAATCCAAATTGTGGGAGTCGGAGGAGACGATAACGATGCGACTCGGTGCACTACGTTTTAGAAGACCTGCACGAGGGAAAAAATGGTGAGAGCAAGAAGATATATATATATATATATATATATATATATATATATATATATATATATATATATATATATATATATATATATATAGAAAGGAAGAAAGGCAGAAAAAGAGATTACAAGAAAAAAAGAAGGGATAAAATAAACAAATGAGAGAAATGGAGGATGGAAGACACTATTAAGGAAAAAAATATATATATTTCGTCTAAGCGTGCACAGAAATATGTTCCATGGCCTGTCCCTTCTCTTAATAAGCACTGAATAAATAGAAATATCTCTTGGGAACGCATTTAAGCAATCTAAAAAAAAACGAAAATAAATATTAAATGAAATTGGAATAAATTACACAAACTCTTTAGTATATCCTGGGTACCTATATTCTAGAGAGGTTCAACGTTTTGCCGAAAAAATTACTCTGCAATGTAACCATAATTGATACCTTTTTTTCAAGAGCAGCCAAAAGATATAGTCAGCGCAATGAGAAGTGACCGCTAAGGCGGGGTTAGGAGATTTCCCGGTGCTGCCACATCTCCACAGATAACACGGCTCACACTGAATGCAGTGTGAGGGGGGCGGGGCCAGAGAATAGATGTAGCGGCAACGTCGCTCTCTCTTGCTCATATGCCATGTCTATGACTCGAGGAAACGAAACCTTTGTATAGAAAACATTGCTTTGATTTTTACCTCAGTGGTGGTGTGTGACAAAAAATTATAATATAATTATATGTGGCAACATTATAAAAATATAACATAAAATTATAAAATAAGGTAAAATTATAAAATAATTATATGTGGCAACACAGGGGGACTCCCAGTGCTCCGCCCTAACGGCCATTTCTCAATGCAACGAGTATAGAGAGGTACAAGAAAAAATACCAGCAGAAGGCAAGTCAAGGAATAGAAATGGAAATAAATTACCATGATTTATTTTACCAAGCATATTTGTTCCATACTCCACTAACACTGACCGTGATGTAGACAGTTTACCTATACTGTAATGTTCATATTTTATTGGAATGACCGTTTCCTTCAGCAACAGAATGGACGAGTTGTTTTACTGTATACCATAAGGGCATTTCCCTTCTTAATGGCACTTGTTCAGACTCATCTAAGAAAAGTATCAAAGCAATGTTGTTACACAACGAAAATAAGAAACCTCCCTTTCCTATAGGGCATTCAATGCACATGAAAATGCTACGAAAATGTGAAACTGACCCTAGATGTCATAAAGTATAACAGCTACAATTGGAAAATATGTGAGAACTTCAAACTGATTGGAATAATGATGGCGATGCGATGCCTTGTGGAGCAATCGATCGACTGACAAACATAAACTGGAATCGGAGTCAATAATGTCAATGTCCATGATGAACTTCATGTAGATACCAAGATATTCTTATTCGTCCGCTACCTATAAGGCTAGGCCTCAAGATGCAATTTGCAAAGATATTTGCCAAGAGAAACTAAAAAGATTTTGCGTATGTGATAGAATTTTTTACAAAATTACAAAGGTAAAGTTTGTAGATAATCTATAGGCAATAAATTTAATTTTTATGAACTGTGAAATATATAAGTAATAGATAAAGTAATTTGTGAAAGATTCCAAATTCTACACAAAACTGGATGAGACTGAGCTGCAGGTCTGAAATATTCTTGGATTGCCTTGTGGAAGTCTTTTGGGAAACAACAGATCTGCAGATCTTCAAAATTGTATGAGAGCAACTTCATGGATAGAACCTCTACGGAGTAACGAATGAAGGTTTTTTTGAAGACTGTTGTTGTATGTTATATTGATATAAGCCCCAGACAAAACACCAGAGAAGGACCAAAACTAAACGTTATTAAGCTGTCCTTCAACACAGAACCTTGTAAATATTTTCTGCACAATAAAGTCTCGATCCTGGGCTCCCGTGTGGAGACTGTCAATTTGTTACCTCTTGCCAGGGAAAGGTATATAAAAATCGAAACTTGCTTGGAACTGTACGCGAGAAGGCAAATCGAGGACTAGTGGTGGGCAGCTACCGGTAAAATTACCGGTTTTATCGACAACAAACTTAATGATAGCTTACCGACAAAAATTCTGCTACCGGTAAAGCTTCGTTAACCGATAACTCGATAAGCTATACCATAACACTCAGAGAGCGGTAAGCACGTCTCGGCTTGGTGGTACTGAGTGACGGTGGTGACAGGCCCAATGCCCCGCTAATTTTACCGGTTAAACTTTTATCATTAAGCAAGTATGTACCGCTAAGTTCTCGGTAAGTTTTTATCATTAAAACCGTTTTTTTCGGCACTGTTTTTAATTTCTCAATAGAATTAATGTTATCTCTGTGATCAGCACGCGAAACTGTATTATTTGTGAAAGTTTAATAAAAAAAAAAATTCCGCGTGTCGCCAAACGAAGAATATGGGCCTTCGTTTGGCGACACGCGGAATTTTTTTATGAAACTTACACAATTAATAGAGTTTCGTATGCTGATCACAGAAATAGCATTAATTATTTTGAGAAATTAAAAAAGTGCCGAAAAAAACGGTTTTAATGGTAAAAATAATGACCGAGACCTTAGCGGTACACTTGGTAAAAGTTTAACCGGTAAAATTAGCGGGGCATTGGGCCCGTCACTACCGTCACTCAGTACCACCAAGCCGAGACGTGCTTACCGCTCTCTGAATGTTATGCTTATCGAGTTATCGGTTAACGAAGCTTTAACGGTAGCAGAATGTTTGCCGGTAAGCTATCGTTAAGGTTGTTGGATAAAACCTGTAACTTTACCGGTAGCTGCCTACCACTACCACCTCCAAACATGAACCCATGCATGCAGACACGCGAACGAAAATGTATACACCACACCCACCCTCAGACACCCTCCATTCACTCACTCGCGCGGTAGATAGCAAACTATAGTAGCACCAATTAAAGTATGATCTTTTCCCTTTACAATGACATAACAATAAAAACAATATGTAAAATAGAACCAGAGATATAGCTTATTAAAGGACAAAAACATTGATTTTTCGAACTCGACTCGAACTTGTGACGTCACTACTACCTCACGAGTCTTTTACCGGTAAACTGTCGGTAATTTCGATATTGAAATTAGCGATATTTGCCCAGCACTATCGAGGACTAACCAATACCTTTGATTATTAGATATTTTAGTTTATATTTTTTTTTTTTTTTTTTTTTTTTTTTTTTTTTGCATCCGACCTAGATATGGATCAAAAGGTCTCCTGTCGGCATGCTTTGCCTTTGTAATCCTTTGTAATAACTGTTGCCTAGAATTTCACTAGAGGAAATCTACTTACCCCTCTCATAGACCAATAGATTTCTTGGAGGAAAAAAAAAGGAATTGGTAACCGTCTTGTACTAATGTAGGACTATTTCTCTGTCACCAGTTTTTAGTAGCAGAAGGTTAGCAGTAACCTTTTGTTTACTCTTTATGTGATGAGGTAGAAAAACTACAAAGTCTGTAGACAGTATCAGTCCTTCGGGGTTGTGCTTTCAAATGACCATGAGGATGTTGATGAATTTTGAAGATGAGCGGCAAGATGGTTTTCACTGATAGCTATCTCGAAGGAATACCATTTGCAGGTACCCATGTTGGTCCTGGAGCTACAGTATTTACAAATGTGTTAGATTTTAAACAGCAAAAGGGATTGACGATGGGTACCTGCAAGTAATGGCCCTGTAAGACGACTGGCAGAGAGACCTCCCGGCCAACCATCTTGAAAACCCATCATCAGCCTCAGTTTCATCTGGACATGCAGCCCTGGGGCACTGACAATCGAGCTTGTGATGACTCTGCCTGTAGCAAGGTCATACCTTGAAGATTCGTTCTTTGTAGAGTCCGCTCACTATAAGTCATTTTCTTTATTAATATTGCCACCCCGCTAAAACTTGAATTATGGAACTATAACATTATTTATACTGTTAGGTCTCTCATATCTATGTGTAGGTGTCTGTAGATGTTGGTATTGTTGTTCTGTAAATTTTAAATTGTGTTATATAAACAAAATTAGTCGTAATATTAAATGTGTATTCTGTCTTTCTTGCATAAAGAATTGTGTTCCACAGCCAAGACATCGGCTTTGGTCGACTATACCTCGCATTATAATTTCAACGAACAGTCTCGAGAAAATTTGAATTTAGATCATTCCTTTCTCTCACTGAAGTGTACCTCATTATGTACCGTAGTAACCTAACACTATATGCCCATGACCTCTCTCTATCAACTTTGTGTTTCCTCCAGCTTTTCACATAAGGAGAGCTGCGACTGCTCCACTCTTCCTACTACTATAAGCGGACGACAGAAACAGTCCAACACAAACACTAGTCCAACGTTTCTTTCCAGAAAGATCTATGGAAAGGCCTCAAGACTGTTACAGCCTCATGCGGGACCTCGAGTTTCTAGTCAATGAAAACGGAGGTAACGGTTATTATTCAATAGCAAAATATATATTTGCATAGTTCTGATATGTCACAACTCAGGTTCGAGGGTCAGTAAAAGGACACCGATCTTACTGGTCCGGAGGATCACTTCAACTTACCGAGCAGGATGTTGGTGAGCAGGAAATGCCCGAAGTAGTTGGTCGCCATTGTCAACTCCAGGTCGTCTTCCGTAAACGTGAGGTCTTTGGGCCCGACGATTCCGGCGTTCAGGATAAGGACGTCGAGTCTGTCGTGGGTCAGTAAACATAAGAAGACATCGAAATGACGCACACACCATTTACCCTTTCGTTACCAGCGGGGATGATTTGATGATGAATGAAATAGCCTGCTGGTAGCCGGATTAAAGAGAAAATTCCCATCCCAGTATGAAAGGGGTTTATCACCATGAAGGTGAATAAAATAAACTGGTAATAGATCAAACAAAACTGCCGTCCAGTAGAAAGAGGTTGATACAGCAGTCACATAACACTGATCATAATGTAAAGTATGGAATTATCATTCCTCATATTATCGAGCGATAGTCATCGATTAGCCTGTCCCTTGGCAGATAATTTTCTTTCTGCTAATTATTTCTAACTCGAGTCAGATCATTCCACTGGCATGAGGAGAAGCCTCCGTCAGATATTAAATAGATGGTTCTTACCTCTTTTCCTTCTTGACGAAGTTGTTGGCGAAGTTCCTGACGGAGGACAAGGACGAAGTATCTAAAAGGTGGACCTCTACAAGTTCATTCCCAGTGTCTTTCCTGATGTCCTCTTAAAAATAACAAAATATATTCAGTTTAGGAAATGAAAAAGGGTACTTCTACATGCTCACATTATAGATAATCTACACCACCATTTACATCAGCAACAACGTCCTAGTTAGTCTGATCCTGTAGACCCCACTACTTGTTGGAAGTGTTTCTTAGTTGGTAGCAA
Source organism: Oratosquilla oratoria (assembly GCF_046742065.1). Taxonomy (NCBI): domain Eukaryota; kingdom Metazoa; phylum Arthropoda; class Malacostraca; order Stomatopoda; family Squillidae; genus Oratosquilla; species Oratosquilla oratoria. Next base: position 1,961,787 of record NC_134818.1, read on the forward strand.
AAAAAATTATTTAAATGAATACATGTATCTTCCAACCATTCTTTACAATTTTCTTTTGCAAACAGAAGTACAGGCGAGAGTCAAGGACGCCATTATGCTCCCTGCCCCGCTTACCATAATGCCAGAGAAATTAACACAATAGCCTTTCGGCAGCCAGAATAAAAGGCAAAATACCATCAGGTATCGAAGGAGTTGATGGAAATAGGCTACCAAAGAAGTGACAAGAACAATAGCCTGACGGAAAAGTAAGGGAAAGGGGTAAACTGTGATTGAGCCGGTGTTGACCTAATGTTAAAGTTTGGTGAGGGCTTTGTACTTGTATAATCTGAGTACCTGCAACTTTCTCGGCTTTCGTCAGGTTTCTGCACGCCATGATGACCCGGGCGCCCCGCCTGGCCAAGTCACGTGCCGTCTCCTTGCCTAAGCCTGTGGGAAGATGTTAAAACCATTACTGATAATACCGTTCTCGTTGTCGTCTTTGTTGTTTTCATCATCAGCATTGCCATTACAGTATCATCACTGTCAAGATCATTATCATAATGATTATTATTTACTGCGCACATTGAATGAATGTTGAAGTAAAACGCAGAGAAAAAAGATGCTTTTAGTGTTTCTGGTGTGTTTGGAATTCCCTCCTCCCTCCTGTCTCATGAACGACTGAAGTCGTAAATCCCAGCGACAGGGTTGAAAGCATTATGAATGGAAGAACATCTAAATTTCACAAATCAACAGAGGACAAGTACTCAGTTTTTGTTAATTCAGAAGTTATAATGAACATCAGCACGAGTGTGATTGGCGGGGAGGGGATGTTTTGTACAAGAGCAGCAAGAGAGGCAGTAGGCTGTTCTTGGAAGCGTGGGCCAGTGACAATAATAGCATCAACAGATCCGTCACACTCGACTCCACATACAGAAGGGCAAGGGAGAGATTGGGTAGGACAAACAGCCTGCGGCAGGCTAGATATTACGTGATGGTGTGACCAAGAGTAGGAGGGTAATACCCGCTTGCACTTGTGGCCATTTATCACCTCATTTATACATTTTATTCACCGCCTTTGAGCAGGCTCGGATACTTCCCCTCCCCCATCCTTTTCAAACTTTCCCTCTACGTTATGTTTTATTACGCTTTTATTGTGTGTTTTGTTTTGGTTTCACTGTTACTGCATTTTTCTTTTTGTCACAGTTATGTTTATCAAATTGTACACACATATATTTTCGAGAATAGCTGGAACCCAGGGACCATAGTTTAGTAGAAAATAAACGCTGGACTCGTCGTAGAAAGAATTTAATTACGACGTTTCGAACCCCGTCCAGGGATATCCCTGAAGACGAACCCTGGACAGGGTTCGAAACGTCGGAATTAAACTCTATCTACGACGAGTCCAGTGCTTACTTTCTACTAAACACTTGTATATATATGTCATGAACGTGATCCTCTCCCAGTTACACCACGGACCACATACAGTATGAGTTCACATCATGTATCCGTCATACACCTGAGGACGATTCCTGGACGGAAATCGAAACGCTGAGTACAATAAATCCTTCAAATTGAGTCTGGTGGTGTTCACACTCTTTCCCAATATATATACATACATATATATATATATATATATATATATATATATATATATATATATATATATATATATATATATATACTGTATATATATAATATGTGTGTGCATTTAAATCTCAAAATAAAGACATATACAGAAATAAAAAAGTAGATAATGGAACAATTGAATAAAAAAAAAGATAAAGGAAGAGAGAAAAAATGAAGAGGGGGAGGAAGAATGAAAGAGAAGATGAGTGAAAGGATTTAAGATAAGAACGAAGAAAGAAAAGGAGGAGAGGAAGAAAGGATGCATGGGTGAAATAAAATCAAGAAGGAAGGAAGGAAGGAAAAAATGAAACAGATAGAGGAACAGCAGATAGAAGAAAGAATTTAAGATAAAAACGAAGAAAGAAAAGGAGGAGAGGAAGAAAGGATGCATGGGTGAAATAAAATAAAGAAGGAAGGAAAAAATGAAACAAAGAGAAGTACAGCAGATAGAAGACCAGCCTAACCTGCTGAGGCCCCTGTGATGACGACGACCTTGCCGTCCATCCTGATATTGGCGTCGCTCCATCGTACCCCCCAGCAATAGTAGAGGCGAATCAAAACGAGTAACTTCACCACAACCAACACCACGAAAGCCACACCATACAGCAACAGCGACATTCCCATGTACCTGCAGGCGAGATGAAAAAATAATTTGCATTATACGAAGTAAGAAGACTGGGTCATCGAGCATATGGTTTACTGAAATGAACAAATGTGACACACAAGAAACCCACAGTCGGAGAAAATAAACTTCGAGTGAATGAAGATTCTATATTTCGGGTACCAGTTTGTAGCCGAAATATAGAATATTCTTTCATTCGAGGTTTATTTTCTCCGACTGTGGGTTTCTTGTGTTATTTACAAATGTGCTACTACATTTCTGTTTAGAAATAAATGTGAGTTGAGACAATGGCTCTTGTATGAAATGTGGCAACGTTGTATGTTTACATACAATGTGACACAAGCATAACACGTGGCATCATTGCTTGTTTACCTTCAGGGTAATGAACGTAGATCCATGAACAGTGAACTAAAAGAGCGGATTGGGAAAGACTGGGTGAACTTCCAACTCTGAGTGCATGCAGGCATTCACAGACTCCACAACCAGATTGTTGCCATGGAGATAAATGTCACCTGATAGTAAGCGATCGGATAAGATAGGCTCTAAATCAGTGTTTCCCAACCTTTTTTGGCTGCGACCCTAAATCCACTCTTAGCCTGGAGTCGCGACCCTAATTGTAATAATAAATTCAACCATTTCATGTTATATTTCTACGTACTTGCATAATGTTTATAAACTTTCGTTTTTATAGTTCAGTTTATATTTACTAGCACAATGAATTTAAATACATTTGAAACTTGAATGAAAAAAAAATTAAAGACCCTCTGGCGACCCTCAAAAACACCCTCGCGACCCTAGTTTGGGTCGCGACCCTGGGGTTGGGAACCACTGCTCTAAACCCCTTTGTTACCAAAGAGGTGATATGGAAGTAAATGAAATAGCCTGGAGGCAACCGAAATAAAGTGAAAAAAAAGAGTCCAGATGTGGAAAGACAAAAAATGAAAAATAAAAGAGCATGGTGAACTTGAGGAGAGGTAGACCATGTAGCGCAACACTGCTTCTGACTCAGGGCAGTGGACAAGATGCAGGGATGAC
>NC_134818.1:1970048-1972933 GCF_046742065.1 Oratosquilla oratoria
TTTAGGTTAGGTTAGGTTAGGTTAGGGTAGGCTGAGATCGATCGATCGCGACGCCATTGGATGTTGTCAGTCAAAACATTTGGTGCTGTTTTGGTATGCGATCTCATTTATGGCGTGATCTCAAAAATTAGGATTTTGCTTTAGTATGCGATCCTAACCTAACCTAACCAACCTAATCTAACCTAACCTAACCAACCTAACCTAACCTACCAACCTAATCTAACCTAACTTAACCTAAACTTAACCTAACCTAACACAACACGCATTTCTTGCTTATTTGGTAGGTTAGGTTTAGGTTATTTCAAAAATATTGAGAGCGCATACCAAAGCAAAATCCTAATTTTTTAGATCACGCCATAAATGAGATCGCATACCAAAACAGCAAGAAAGATATGATGAACATAGATCGCTACTATCAGGTGAGATCGCATACCAAAACAAAAGCACGACTTTGAGATCGCATACCAAAACAAAAGCACGACTTTGAGATCGCATACCAAAACACCACCGAGCATTTTCTATAAACGGTGGAGCCAAGTCAAAGTGGACGAGAGCTTCAGTGAAGTTTCAGTCAACTGAAACGCTTCAGGACAGTTGTGAACTGCACGTTTGTGCTGATTACTGAAGTTCCCCCTTTCACGGATACCAGAACCCAATTCTCTGTGTAAATATAAACAAACAATTCCGCATGCGCATTATTTCACCAAACGCTTTACAGGTAAAAGAATTCCTTGTCCATAACAAGTTGATAAACATTACAAAGACAAATATCTTTTCAACCTAGGATGTTGAAATCAAACCAACTTAATCTGAAAAAGGTTGACACTGTACTTAATGGTTTGCTGGCAGGGGCACGACTGGAGTCAGCTTTGACTTGGTCGGGTATGATTATGCTCCGCCCACTTTCGCTCCTCCCCCTTGGCCCCAGTCGTAGACGTCATAGCAGGGTAGCCAAACTCATATACCCCAGCGGACCACATTCATCAGAGTATATAGTACGCGGGCCAGATACTTACGAGCAGATCGATACCACTTTTTAAAGGAGTAATATGATAACAATAAAGAAAGGTGAATTTAGTCTTCACTCGTGTCCACGTGTAACCTAAAAACAAAGGTACAAAGGAAATCAACCTATTATTCACCTTAATTTGTAATCCTGCTGCTCGTGCATCAATGTTTGGCAGCAAGGATTGAGCAGTCTACTTTCAGTGTTGAGTTGAGATGTTCATCAGAAAGTTGAGACCTAAGTCGAGAGGTGTTTATCACAGATAAGAGTTGTTCATAGACATAGGTCCTGTCGAACATTGGCATAATCCTTGAGATCAAACATATTGATAAAATGTGCCAATATCAACAGCTGAAAAGTTATCCTTCAACAAAGAATTACATTGGAATTCAATCAATTCTAACTGAAACTGTTCCGGTGTCTCATCAGCACTAATAGCGAAAAGGTTGCGGAAAATCAAAATATTATGCTCAACGTTTTTAAAGTCTGCAAGATCTCCGAACTCGCTCACTAAATTGGACATCTTGTTGCAATGCTTTTTGGTGTTGATATCACCATGAAACTTAGAGTTTTGCAGGGACTTCACAGCTGGGAAATGTGCAGTATTGCTTGCTGCTATTTGGCGTTCAAAAAGCTTAAGCTTCAGCTCAAAGGTACCAATAGAGTCACATAAATTTGTTACTACTTTATTGCGACCTTGCAGCCTTGTACTCAGGCAATGCAAATATCCTGTCGTGTGAACGTCTGTCACCAATCTGTCGCCGCCCCCAAGGTCTAAATAAACAGGTCAGACCGTTTGAATTATTGTGCGCAGCTTCTGACGTCATTAGGCTGGGTCCGTTTTCTCTTTGTGAAACACTGAAGAAAACTGTGAAACGCCAAGGAAGACAGGAACTATAATATTTTATATATTATATATCATATATATATATGTGAGAAAGCTTATAGGAAAGGGGAAGGATGTTTTTTGGGCTTTTATGGATCTGGAAAAGGCTTATGATAGGGTAGACAGAAAGGCACTGTGGGAGGTTATGCAGATATATGGGATAGGAGGAAAGCTTTTGGGAGCTGTCAAGAGTTTTTATGAGAGTAGTAGAGAGCATGTGTTAGGATTAGAAATGGAGAGAGTGAGTGGTTTGAAGTAAAGGTGGGACTTCGTCAAGGATGCGTTATGTCGCCCTGGCTGTTCAACTTATACATGGATGGGGTGGTGCGAGAGGTGAATGCTAGGGTAGTGAGTCAGGGATTGGAGATGGTTAAAGAAAATGGAGAAAAGTGGGAGGTGAGCCAGCTGTTGTTTGCGGACGACACTGCGCTTGTGGCAGGGTCAGAGGAGGGATTGAGGAAGCTAGTGGCAGAGTTTGGGAGAGTATGTGATAGAAGAAAGCTAAAGATAAATGTGGGTAAAAGTAAGGTGATGAGATGTACAAGGGGTGAAAGTGGCAGTAGACTGGAAGTGAACATTAAGGGAGAGCGACTGGAGGAAGTGGATAGTTTTAGATACTTGGGTGCAAGTGTAGCAGGAAAAGGTGGAGTGAAGGTGGAGGTAGAATGTAGATTGAGAGAAGCGAGTAAATGCCTTGGTGGTTTAAAGAGTGTAATGAGGAATAGACATTTGGGAATGGATGCGAAGAGGAGACTGTATGAAGGAGTGATTGTGCCAACAGCACTGTATGGGGCAGAAACGTGGAACATAAGAGAAGAAGAGAGAAGGAGTTTGAATGTGTTTGAGATGAGGTGTCTGAGAAGTATGGTGGGGGTTACTAGGCTGGATAGAGTGAGAAATGAGGAGGTGAGGAGGAGAACAGGGGTGAAAAAGGATTTGGGAGATAGGGTTGATGAAAGAATATTAGGATGGTTTGGACACATGGAAAGAATG
>NC_134818.1:1980933-1988433 GCF_046742065.1 Oratosquilla oratoria
TTACCGTCATTGTCAGTATTATCATTATTACTGTTATCATTATTATCATTATAATAATTATTTATGTCATTATTGTTATTATTATCCTTATTTCGTAAAATAGAACCAAAATCTTCCTTCATCTTCCTCCTGGAAATGTAAAAATCCTGAATCGTGGCGACGTGACGTCACCGGCAGCCGTTTCAACTTTTGGGTTCCTATCGAATCCATCGGGGACCGGGGCTTGATTCTTAATACGGTCTTAAACATGACCTCAATGCCCTTCGGCTGCGTTGGCGCCCTTGATATCTCTTCGTCCTGGTTAAAGTCAGGAGAGAAACGCGGTGGTGAATTGTCAGTACGGCGAAATGTAATCACAATAGAGCTGGGCTCTATGCTGATTAAGTTTTAGAGTGTATGAATGAACTCAGACTTGACACCCATATGAACGCAAGCCATGCATCTTTTTTTTTTTTTTAATAGGAGGTAATCTTCACTCAAAAAAGAATGCTCATCACTGTTTAGTTCTATTATCCTTCTTTTTTGTTAATTCTGAATGTCTCCTAAAGCACCTCCATGACTCTTCGGCAGGATGCCGTTCCCGAGGATAAATGCGCTAGATATCTTCAACAAAACAAGACACTGAGAGAGTTCCTTTGCTGTGGTAACGAACTTCATAGATTTTTCTCTGTCAGGACTTTTTGTAATCAGAGAGCACGTTAAATACAAAAGATTACCGAGATCCGTGAAGTAATTCGATGACAAAAGACACATACTAACGAGGTCTCGATTTATACATATAACTATCTTCAGGTATATCATATACAGTAGAGGAAAAATAAGACTTTTGTAAACAAAATTTCTGGGGTCAGGGAGATGGGGGAGAGATATTCAGTATCACAATCTGAGTGAGGTTCTTTTGTTCTCACGTGGATGGGAGAATGTCCTGATGGGACAGAGTCGTCAAACAATAATAAATCTAATAAATTACCTAATGAAATGTTTTTGTATGTTTATGAGTGGTGCGTTTTGTGAAAGCTAACTCTTTCAAAGTTATGTAGTTTTTTATGATTGTAGCAGTGCTCGAGTATTTTTTTCTTGTCAGGTAGATCTTGCCTGACTGGGGATCTGTTGTGGAATTCTGTCATAGGTTTCGGTATGCTGTCTTCACGAGAATGCCTGGTCAGTCTCCTGTTGATATATACCGAAGTGACACTAATGTAGGTCGTGTTTTGAAGAAGTTTTAAAGGTATATCTATACCTATACCTGTATATATATATATATTTATATATATATATACATATATATATATATATATACATATATATATATATATATATATATGTATGCCTACATATATATAAGAATAACTAAAAAAAAAATTACTCCCGGCTGTCTTTTAATGAACCCGGGTGTATGTTTGTCCCCCACTGAACCGGCAAAAAGGGACACGTGTGTAATAAAAGTTTTAGCCGTTAAAAAAAGGAAGGCAACAAATTTTACGATTAGATCACCAGGAGCAATGCCTTTAGAAACCGAAGCCGACAAAAAGAAGAGCCAAAGACATTTTTGGAAGTGGGTTACAGGTACTCGGAAAATTTCAAAAGCCGCTTTACAAAATTATAAGAGTTTGAATTGCCGACTACGGAATGAACATGCCCAAACTTTTCCAAGAATATACCAGGCTGTCAAAAAAATATGTGTTAAGGAATCTGTGCGGGAATTTCATCGAAAGGTGATTAAGTTCAATGATTCTCTACGAAACAACAAAGATTTTCAATATTCCGATGAAATATTTGACAGTCTTGAACTTTTTGATGGACAAATTGTAGACAGTGTTTTCTGAAGGTTTTATGAAGCATTAATTTGTCGGGTAAAACTGGGCGTAACCCGGGCGCGAAGTTCCCCGCGAGCGAAGCGAGCACCGCCGCAGGCCAAGCACCCACGGCGCAGCCGTGGCTGGCGAAGCCAGGTGCTTGTATATATATATATATATATATATATATATATATATATATATATACATATATATTTGGATATATATATATATATATATATATATTCCTATGGTACATATCATCTTGAGAAATAACAAGGACTTCAATGGAGGAGATATTTTTTGTAGTTGAACGTGTCTTAAAATATATCGATACACGGGACACCCCATACACCAACACCCCGTTAACCAGGATAAGGTGTACAATGGGCACCACCGCTTTGACTGCGATTAATCCTCGGAAGAGGGGACGAGGGGACGAGGGGAAGAGGGGAAGAGGGGAAGAGGGGGAGAGGGGAGAGGGAGGGTCAGTTGGCTCAGTTCTAATCAAGAGAAACTATTCCTTATCTGATCCCGTTCAGCTTCCCTGATGATGAAATCACTGACCTCAGGCTAAGTCAGCCCGGAGTGAGGCTTGACTTGACGTAGATTGAATCCATATGGTAACTCATTTTTTTTCATATTTTCTTTCGTCCTTCCAACGCTGTTAATGACCTGTACGCTTGTTCTGGTTCCCAGCAAGGGATTTCAGGCAGACAAGGAAAGCTCCCCAAGTGGCGTTTTTATCTATTATATGCATGACGCCAGGCGATTTTATTCATCCCTGTGACACCCGCCTTCGACAATGGAGGAACATAACGAAGAAGGTACGAAGTCTTCCAACCTTTAAGGAAACGCTTCTGTCGAGGAAAACTTTTATATCTGAGAAACGTTCACGCCAGGAATAGGCTATTGGGCCGCTGGCCTCTTACGGAACAAGTCATGACACAGAAAAGTTATCGACGGTTAAACACGAAGACGTTTTTTGCTTAAAAAACGTTTACCCCCGTTTAGGGTATTGACTTGGTACGTTTTATTCTGTCAATATGCAAGTGAGTTTAGTGTCACCCCTACGGACCAGAGTATTAATTTCATGATTGGGGACTAATCTAAAATGAACAAATAAAAAAATCATAATAATGAATAAATAAACAAATAAAAATATAAATGAATAAATAAATAAAATAGATATATATGTATATATGAACAATTATTATAGATAATTATAACGGCTAAACAGATAAATAAAAATTAGATAAAACCAAATAAATAGACAAATAGATAAAAGAATAAACAAGTAGATAAATGAAAATAGATAAATGGACAAATCAAATAGATATATATAAGTAAATACATAAATAGATAATTAGATAGATAAATAAATGCATAAGCAAATAAACGAATAAAAAATAATTCAACCTCCTCTATTCGATGTACCCAAGTCTAGAAGCGCTGGATATTTCAAATAAAATACTATAAAAACGTTCAACGGTCTTAAACGTTTTGCACAAGGAAGAGTCATAGCATCGAAAATATTCATGCCAGAAATACGTCCATTTTATACTTTGAAAACGTTCATATCCGAAAAGTGTTTACAGCACAGAAACGTTTTACATGCCAAAGTCGTGCATGCATGGGAAATCTCCGCCATCGTAAACGTTCATATCCTGGAAAACGTTCTCCGAAAAATTTTCATGTCCGAAAAACGTTCATAACTCGGGAACGTTTTTCATACCGAAACCGTACACGAATATAAACCCCACAGCCATGTCTATATATATATATATATATATATATATATATATATATATATATATATATATATATTTATATATATAATGTATATATATATGTATATATATATATATATATATATATATATATATATATATATATACATACATACATATACCAAGGCTTTTTCCCCCTTACAAGGTAGGTAGCCAAAAAGGAAAAGGCATAAAATCATTGCCACCCACTCCATCCCTAAATACACTCCACACCCCTCCACCCTCCCTCTTATCTTAGCACCTCCTGGATGACGGGTCATCCCTGCATCTTGTCCACTGCCCTGGGTCATAAGCAGTGTCGCAAGACACAGCACATCCACAGCAAGGTCGCTTCATTAAATCGGCGACGGGGAGAAATCCCTTCGGGCTGCGTCAAAATTTTCTCACACACACTACCTCACCCCCCATCCCCCCGCCCATTCTACCTCATGCATCACAACATCATCCATATACAACCATTCTCCATTCATCCATGTCTTCTGTTCTCTCCCGTCCTTCCTCATCTGACATTCCCCTCTTCCCCAAAGCCCACTTCACCCCATCCATCCACCTCATCCTAGGACGTCCCCTCATGTTCACTCCCTCCACATCTGCCTTCCATACTCCTTTTACTAGCCTTTCTTCACTCATTCTTTCCATGTGTCCAAATCATCCTAATATTCTTTCATCAACCCTATCTCCCAGCTCCTTTTCCACCCTTGTTCTCCTCCTCACCTCCTCATTTTTCACTCTAGCCTAGTAGCCCCCCTCATACTTCTCAGACACCTCATCTCAAACACATTCAAACTCCTTCTCTCTTCTTCTCTTATGTTCCATGTTTCTGCCCCATACAGTGCTGTTGGCACAATCACTCCTTCATACAGTCTCCTCTTAGCATCATTTCCCAAATGTCTATTCCTCATTACACTCTTCAATCCACCAAGGCATTTACTCGCTTCTCTCAATCTACATTCTATCTCCACCTTCACTCCACCTTTTCCTGCCACATTTGCACCCATGTATCTAAAACTATCCACTTCCTCCAGTCTCTCTTCCTTAATGCTCACTTCCAGATTACTGCCACTTTCACCCCTTGTACATCTCATCACCTTACTTTTACCCACATTTATCTTTAGCTTTCTTCTATCACATACTCTCCCAAACTCTGCCACCAACTTCCTCAATCCCTCCTCCGATCCTGCCACAAGCGCAGTGTCGTCCGCAAACAACAGCTGGCTCACCTCCCACTTTTCTCCATTTTCTTTAACCATCTCCAATCCCTGACCCACTACCCTTGCATTTACCTCTCGCACCACCCCATCCATGTACAAGTTGAACAGCCAGGGCGACATAACGCATCCCTGACGAAGTCCCACCTTTACCTCGAACCACTCACTCTCTCCATTTCTAATCCTGACACATGCTCTACTACTCTCATAAAAACTCTTGACAGCTCCTAGAAGCTTTCCTCCTATCCCATATATCTGCATAACCTCCCACAGTGCCTTTCTGTCTACCCTATCATAAGCCTTTTCCAGATCCATAAAAGCCCAAAAAAACATCCTTCCCCTTTCCTATAGCTTTCTCACATATGTCTTACCACAAAGATCTGATCTACACAACCTCTACCTGTCCTAAACCCACACTGTTCCTCACCAATTACTCCTTCTGTTCCTCTCCTAATCGTCTTAATCAAGATCTTCCCATAAGCGTTCCTAACTACACTTGATAAGCTAATCCCTCTGAAACTACTACATTCACACTTGTCCCCTTTTCCCTTGTAAAGTGGAACTATAGAGGCACTCCTCCAGTCCTCCGGCACTCTACCCTCTCTCCAGCAAACATTAAATAACCTCACCAGCCAGTCCACCATCACTGTACCTCCCTTTTTCAGACATTCTGCATGGCATCCATCCAGACCAGGTCCCTTACCTGCTTTCATCATCTTAACAACTGCCCTCACCTCATCCTTCCTTATTTCTCCTCCATTCTCCTCACTCATCACGGTCATTTTCTTAGCATTTCCCACTGCAGCTATCTTTCCTTCCCTATCCTCCTTCACATTTAGCAACTCCCTAAAATATTCTGCCCATCTTCCCCTTACTGCCCTCTCTTCCATTGTCATCTCTCCATCTGCACCTTTTACCTTTTCTTCTCTACTTGATTCGCCTCCTCTTCCTCTCTTAATTTCTTTCCAAAACATCTTTTTATTACTTTCAAAATTTTCTGTCATACTCTTACCCCATTTCACATCTGCTCTCCTCTTTGCCTCCTATACCTTTTGTTGTATATAGTTGTATATAGTTGTAGTTGTATATATATACATACAACTACATATATATATATAAATATATATATATATATACATGTATACATATATGTATATATACATATGTATACAGATATATATATATATATATATATATATATATATATATATATATATATATATATATACTATATATATATATATAACTATTTAGCTCTCGCGACCGAAAATCAAGCTCGAACCTTCTATGGATTGACAGACCGATCTCACCCCTTCGTTAGATATTACTTATGAAAATGAGGACAAGACGCCCCACAGAATACGGCCACGACAATCCGACTCTCTGCTGAGGTTGGCCGTTCCCGTCTCCACGGGTTAATAGAATAGCCTGACGACGGACAGAAAGAGACGAAGACAAGGCGCCACTGTATTGATGGGATTAGTATTCGAGCTGCCACGTCTCGTAAAGCCGCTTTACACAGAACGGCCCCACAAGTAATCAGGCCGACCGTCTCCGTGGAGGGACGGGAAGGAGGAAGGGTGTGGAGGGCGGGGCAGAGGTGAAGGAGGAGATGGAGGAAGGGGATAAAGGGAGGACATGTGAGGAAAGGAATGGAGGGTGAATGGAGGGGAGGATTGGAGGAAGTAAGGGGATGGAGGGAGGGCTAGAGGAAAGAGGTGGAGGAAGGGAAGGAGATGGAGGGAGGTAGGGAATGGGATGGAGGAGGAAGGGGATTGAGGGAGTCGCATGGAGGGAGAGAAGGAGGGAACAAGGGAAGGGGTGGAGAGTGGAGTTTGGAATGGAGCGAGGGAGGGAGGGAAGGAGAAAAAGAAAGAGGAAGGGAGAGAGGCAGAGAGGGAGTGAAGGGAGGAGGGAGGGAAGGAGGGAGGGAGGGAGGGAGGGAGGGAGGGAGGGAGGGAGGGAGGGAAGGAGGGAAGGAGGTGAAGCAATTGTCTTGGTGCTCTCGTTCTCCACCAATTGGCCCTGTGGGGATTGCCCGCTTTTCAGCCACCACCCTGACCACCACCACCACCACCATCACTACCACCACTACCAACACAACCACCACCACTACCTCCACTACCACCCTCACCACCACCACTACCTCCACTACCACCACCACTACCTCCACTACCACCACTTCCACTACCACCACCACCACTACCACCACCATGACCACTACCACCACCGCCACAGTCGAGGTCCGGAGTTCGATTCCTAAATACTAACCCTCGATGAATTTGCCCCAGTTCTAAGAAGTCGATGGAAAAGGATGGAAATTGAGGAAGCTGAGAAGGCGAAGGGGTGGAAATAGAAATTGACCTAAACATAGCCTATGGCCGCCCTTCTATCCGAATGCCCTCAACCTCCCACCTCCACCCTCATCTGAATAAAATCACCTGACGACGGAAAGAGCAGAGCATTTAATGAGCTGCCAATGATATAGCGGTGGTCAATGAAACACTGAATATGAATAAATTAATTACTGTACAGCACTACATGTACAGGCGTGCGACCACTTTTGGAGGCAGAACCAAGACGACCTCTGACGCCAAGCCACGCCACCAAGCACAGACTTGGCGGGAAAATCACAGCCACGCGCTTGGTATTAACGCTTGGTTTTCACACTTATTAACACATTCAATATACAGTATAAATACATAA
>NC_134818.1:1990933-1993433 GCF_046742065.1 Oratosquilla oratoria
AAGATATAATAAAAACGATAGAAAGATATAATCAAATAAAGTTAAAATTGAATCCAGTAAAAAAAATAAAGTAAATGAAAACAAAACTATACTGAAGATCTCTCTGCCTGCTTGGCTATCTGTCTCTGTGTCTGTCTGTCTGTTTTCTGTCTGTTTGTCTGTCTGCCTGTCTATTGGTCTGTCTGCCGGTTTACCAGTTTGTCTGTCTGTCTCTCCACCTGTCTCTCTTTGTCTCTATCTCTGCTTCTCTATGTTTTTCTCCCCCCTCTCTCTCTCTATCAGTCTATCCTTCTATCTATCGTTCTATATATCTCTTCCTCTCTCTATAAAGATCGGGAAAGTCACTCTTCTCCGTTTTCTGTGGCGTCCCGCCGCGCCGCTCCTGCCTGGCACTACTCCAGTAGGTTCTGCCCCGTTGCCTGTTGTTCTTCTTCATCACTCTCTCTCTCCGCGTCGTCCTTTCCAGCGACGGCAAAGGAAACAAAACGGTCCCTTGTCAAGACGAAGGACTTGTCAACCTTGAACTTCACCAGCGGTTCTCTCCCCCCAAACGGCAGACAGAATGAAAACATATTATGGTCAGGATCCATGTTTGTTTCAGTTGGCAGTGTATTTCTGTTCCCCAAAAGCTACCGGTGATTGCCAATTGTCCTGGCTGTCCGAGGACATAGGGCAAAGGTGCAGCTGAGGGCCTCACAGTGTGTGCTCCTCGTCTGTCTCAATTTTTTCTGTCCTCGTTAGATTTTATTCTGGCTAATGGTAGGCGATTTCATTCAATATTTTCTACCGCTCGAGGCTCTTTTTGCCTCCCCACCCTTCCTCTCCCTTCCCTTCCCCTCCCCTCCCCTCCCCTCCCCACCCACGCACCCTCCCTCAGCGTTACCCAAAAATAGAAATCCATCGGGGATTGGGCGTGTCACCGTATTGAGTGGGACTAAGAATGTCTTTTTTTTCATTTTCCTCTGTCCTGTTTCGTGATGATTTAACCCGCCACTTTTCACGCCATTTCCGCCGCCGGCAGTCTATTTCGCCCGCCGCCCGGATTTGCCAATACCACCTTAGCGTCGCCCTCACACTCGATTGCGCCACTTTAGAAAGGAAATCGCTTCCGGCTGACAGAAGCCAACTGCGTCGTGGATCAACCTTGAGTCAGCTCTCTTTCTGTGATTCACCATGGTCTTTGGATCACGTGTCGGTCTCGTAATCGACAGTTATTACCCTCCCAGAAGAGAGCTCAGATGTGTGTGTGTGTGTGTGTATTCACTTGGTCTTTGGATCACGTGTTCGACTCGTGATCGACAGCTATTTCCCTCCTGGAAGAGAGCTCAGAGCTCGTAGGTCCGATCTATGGGTAATGCTATGACCTTACACACATACACCCAACTCCCCGCACACGAGAGTCAGAGTAACGACTCGAAGCGCAGCTGTACCGAAATAATTTCGGCCCTGGGCAGGATTCGAAGCAAGCACTACGCGCACCACCATGCTAGTAGTTCATCGTTCTACCAACTGCGCCACCGAGTCGTGTGTGTGTGTGTGTGTGTGTGTGTATGTGTGTGTGTGTGTGTGTGTGTGTGTGTGTGTGTGTGTGTGTGTGTGTGTGTGTGTGTGTGTGTGTGTGTGTGTGTGTGTGTGTGTGTGTGTGTGTGTGTGTGTGAGTTTCTTTTCTTCTCATCTCCAGTACTATTTTCGATGTCGTCCTTCCTGATCTTGGTTTATTTTTCATAATTTTGTCTGATTTGTTTTGTTTTATTTTCAATTTCTTAATTTGCTTCGTTTACTCATTTGTTTTTTGTTTTTGCTTATTAATCTATTCTTTCATTTATTGATTTATTTATCAATTCATTTGCATATTCATCTAATTATTTGTTAACTTCCTAATTAATCCATTAATTTTCTTCTCCATTTTCAGGAAGTTTGAATTTACAGACTCTGGGTCCCTGTAGACTTTCGCTTTTTTCTGTTTAATTTCTTTCCTGAACTTTCAGTCTCTGGGCTTATGGTTGTATTTATTTATCTATTTATCCATTCATCTATTCATTTATCTTTATCATTCTTTAGCCAATTTCCCTTCTGTGATCTCTGTGGTTTTGTTGACGTGAATGTCAATTATAACCTTTTTATCAATTTGGTTCTCAAAACACCATATACATATAGTACAGGGGAATGTGTGTGCACAGTGTGTATTTGTACATGTATGTATGTATGTATGTATGTACGCATGTTTATATGAATTTATGTATGTATGTTTGTATGTATGAATCTACGTATATGTGTATGTATGTATATGTTGTTGAACTTTAGGCCATCACACACACACATATACATACACACATACATTCGACATAAACATGAGCTTCATACGCATCTAAGCGACCACACCAGGAATCTATATGTAGCCTCGTTTCTCTACAAACAACTCTGTTTCCATAACATTTTATACGTAACAATGCTTTAACAACTGTTCACAAGTCAATAGTATTCAAGTTAGGTAAAGCGA
>NC_134818.1:2000933-2005933 GCF_046742065.1 Oratosquilla oratoria
CTCCCCCTCTACCCTCTTCCTCCCTCCTTCCTCCCCCTCTCCCCTCTTCCTCCCTCCTCCATCTCCTCTCTCCCCTCTTCCTCTCTCCCCTCTTTCTCCCTCCATCCCCCCTCCCCTCTTCCTCCCTCCTCCCTCTCCCCTCTTCCTTACTCCTCCCTCCCCCTTCTCCCCTCTTCCTCCCTCCTCACTTGTGGGAATTAGACCTGGGACCACTAGATTTGTAGTTCTCGTCAAGGACCACAAATGCTGCGGTACCTGGTACGATCCCCGCAAGGGAAGTTCATTAATTCAAACCTTCGGGAAAAAAACAAAACAACGAATGTCCACTTGTCACGTGATACTGTCTTCCCTGAAGCTGATGAAATACAGGTTAACCTTGGCTGTGCGGGTCACCTCGGAAGGTATTGGGTTAATCATCATCGTGGGCGAGGCTGCTTCGTCGAGAGTTTGTTTCTGTACGTGTCTCCCTCTTACGACCCCCAGCATCGGCGGTAGACATGCGAGACTAGGCATGGGAATGCGTCTGTCCACTGGTGAGGTGCGTACGCCAGGAGTCGCGTAGCTGCAACCGAAACTGTGACCTCTGCGCTTGGATTGTAGGGGCCCGGAACAATCACTGCTGGGAATCGGAGTAGAGTGCGTGATTCAAACCCACAAGTGAGCGAATGTAAGACCAACATGTTTCCGATTACGCCACAAGGAAAAAGTTTTAATTTGGTCTCACTGTAATAACTTTATATATATATATATATATATATATATATATATATATATATATATATATATATATATATATATATGAATATATATATATATGTATATATAGTATATATATATGTATGTATATATAATATATATATATATATATATATATATATATATATATATAACTGTGTTACGGGTTAGCTGGGTTCGAATCCTCGGCTCGTCCACGTTTCAATTTCCAACGGATGCCTCCATCGAGCGATGGCATGGAATTAAAAGTGATTTGTGGTTGAAAAAAGATTATATATATATATATATATATATATATATGTATATATATATATATATATATAATATATATATATATATATATAATTAAAAATAACAGCTATAGTCTCGCTCAAACGTTTTTTATCCTCTACCCCACGTCACCACCCTCATGCAAAGTGAACAAGCACATCTATCTATATCTTAGCCTCCTGAAACTCAGCATGTAGGTGCGCTTGTGTCCAGGAATGGTTTTTAACTTAGTCCCATTGAAATAGTTTGATTTACTTGGTAATTACTGGAGATAAAACTGTCTCTTAATGATTTAACACAACGCGTTCGATTGGTGTTGAGAAAATTCAAGATTTTGCTCAGTGTTGATTATCTTGGCAATTGTGAACAGTACGTTCTACACATGTTGACGTTTACTGCCTATAATGGTATACAAAAAGGGCCATTCTGGTAAAAAGGTATCAAGAAGTGATCCAATTTGATGATCGTAGGGCCAAGGAAACCTAGGGTCCGCAAAGCGGAACAAGTATTCTACTCAGGTAAAAAAAAAAAAAAAAAAAAAAAAACTCATGCAATGAATTACCGTCTTGGCCAAAACGAAAAATGGTCAGTAGGGCTGGGAACACAGGCTGGTAACTTCAGAAATGAAATTGCTCAGACGATAAGAGTAGTAACTAGACTGGCTAGAATAAAAAAAATATCATAAAATCAGAAACCAAAGGGAATAGAATGGTATTTCTGCTGAGGTCACAGTGATACAAGTCTACAGAAATGTCAAGAAGGATTAGAGTGGGGGATGGGGTTTTGGCTGCCGGGATTGTGGTGATAGAGATGGTGGCTAAATATCACCATGAGTTTGTCTATTTGTTAGTTGATCGTATTGTACATTTCTTTTATGCAGAGGACTTCTAGGATCTGTAGACTTCTTATGTCGGTGTGGAAGTCAAAAATAGCTGCTCCTTCTTCAAACTTTTTTCTCTGAGATCTGTAGACTTCTTATGTCGGTGTGGAAGTCAAAAATAGCTGCTCCTTCTTCAAACGTTTTTATCTAAGATCTGTAGACTTCTTATGTCGGTGTGGAAGTCAATAATAGCTGCTCCTTCTTCAAACGTTTGTCTATAAGGTCTGTAGACTTATTATGTTGGTGTGGAAGTCAAAAATAGCTGCTCCTTCTTCAAACTTTTTTCTCTAGGATCTGTAGACTTCTTATGTCGGTGTGGAAGTCAAAAATAGCTGCTCCTTCTTCAAACGTTTTTATCTAAGATCTGTAGACTTCTTATGTCGGTGTGGAAGTCAATAATAGCTGCTCCTTCTTCAAACGTTTTTCTCTAAGATCTGTAGACTTCTTATGTCGGTGTGGAAGTCAAAAATAGCTGCTCCTTCTTCAAACGTTTTTCTCTACAGTGTGTCTTTTTGGTAAGGTCAAGAATGGGCTTCAGGAGCTCCGTGTTGCTGGTGATAAGTAAGGCAACAGTTCAATTCTGTCGATCTCATTACAAAGTATTACAAAGGCGGAGCATGCCGACAGGCGATCTTTTGGTCCATATCTAGGTTGGATGCGATTTTTTTTATAGATGAATAAATAAAAACCATAATAACGTAAATGATAAATAAAATACATAAATAAATGCATAGGTATAGTTAAATAATAAACAGGTAAACAGTAAATAATAGATTGACATATAACTAATAACAAATGAGAATCAAGCAAATGATAATAAACAAACAGACAAATGACAACAAAACAAATAAACATATAATATAAAATAAAATATAGCTAATATAAAATAAATCTCATGCCAACACAGGAAGAAGAGGCTTGCAGTCCTCTTTGGGCAATGGAATTGGTATTAGCATGACTTCAATGCAACGTCATGGGCTTAGTGTTATTTCGAAGTAAAAATATTATTTTTATAATGATAAATTGGATCTTATCTTCATCTACTGGATGCGAGTCTTTCAATAATGCTTCTCACGATTTTTTCATCAAGTTCATAAATTATAGAATAATGGGATTTATGAAATAAAAGAGATTAGGGTCGGATTGGGCTGTGTTATTATTCTGTTATTATCGGCCAGTCCCCTTGAAAAAGCAATATTCCTGCAATATTTGTGACTGCAGTCGCCTCAGGTCATGGTACATAGGTTCCACAGCTCTGCAGGGCCCCGACAAGGGGGAGGGGCAGGGGTAGGGGGCAATGCCCCAGGGCGGCATTTTTTTTTTTTTTTTTTGGGGGGGAGCGGCACTTTTGGTGAAAAGAGGGTAAAGGAAATTCCCCCTAATAAACTTTTAATGCATGATTTATTTATCATGAGTTGTGTGTATGAATGATGTGTGTATAAACGTTGTTTTGTGGATGTATGTTACATGTGAATCGTGCTAGTGACCATCAGATGTGGAAGGTGGTGGTAGTGGTGGTGTGGGGGGGGGAGAGGAGGGGGGAGGGGGGCGGCACTTACCCATGTCGGGGCCCTGCATCTGTCTTAAAAGATAGCAACACATCTACGGTACAACATCGGTCCCCATGGCAACTTCCTTAGTAAACAACAAGTAGAAACAGGCTTCTATTCTTTCGAGAAAAAAAAAATAGCTTGAGATCGTAAAAATTCTGTTATATTTACTTGAACAAAATGAATATTCAACTCCAACCAGAAGTACAGTTTCTGTCAGTGTATATGTTGCTCACTGCAGGACCACCAGTGAACCGTCTAGGGAACGATACAGTCTTTGCATATCACCACTGTGGATTGTTCCAGCTTGGTAAGGTTGTGTGGAGGGTGTGAACTGCATGTGGAGGGTTGAGTGTGTTTGAGTGGCTTTGGTCATGAATGAAGTCAAATCCAAAGGTAATCAGCTTGACCATCGCGATCAGATGGAAGCGATGAAGCATGACACTGCTATACTGTGCCTACGATCCCTGCCGTTGCAGAGATGGGTTGGGAAGCCACGAAATGGTGTGGAAAAGCCTACGCTAGGAGGCCTGTAGCTGCGGCCGAAGCCGTCACCTTTGCCCTATTATGCGCTTGGAACAATGGGGCAGATAACAATCACTGCTGGCAACCGGAGAGAAGTGCGGGATTCGAACCCGGAACCAAGCGAGTACGAGACCTGCACGCTTCCGATTACGCCACCAAGGCACTTGTTCAAGTGCGATTGAATAATTGGCCACGGGGGCCGAACCCGGGACTCCCAGTTACGAGGCAGGGATGTTATCCACTGCTTCGCGCAGTTTACAAAGCGGTTACACCCGATCTCGAGGAACGCCTTCCGTCTCCAGTGGTCCTTTTCCCTCTATTTTTGCCTCTTTCATTCATCAGCGTGGCACACGCTCGATGATGAAAAACCTGACCATGAGAAGGTGCACAGGAAAAAAAAAAAAAAAAAATCAACCAAGAACGGTATCAATCCACGGGGAAATTTTGATTTGTGAATATTAGTGAAAAATATCTTCTGGTTTCAATAAACGGTACACCACGGTGTATGCTACAGGAATATCAGACTTGCAAAGCCCATATCTCTCTTGTACCTAATTAAATCCATCCTATTATACACTGGAACGTACAGGATATACCCAACCAACCGATGGTTCTGACCCAGTTCTAAGCAGTTAGGTTAACCCCATCACCAAAGAAAGGAGCGGATGCTAGGTTTATCCAGTCTTCGTGTGTGTGTGTGTGTGTGTGTGTGTGTGTGTGTGTGTGTGTGTGTGTGTGTGTGTGTGTGTGTGTGTGTGTGTGTGTGTGTGTGTGTGTGCTCGTGTGCGTGGGAGAACCTATCTGACGGAGGTGAGGTCGAAGAACTCTCCTTTCTCTCGAGGGATCTCGACGTCGCGACAAAGCCGTAGCTCGGGAAACTCCTTTTCATGAAACTCTTCCCTTCGAATCGTCTCTCTCTTGGGGGGGGGGGGAGACTCCCTCCACCTCCGCCTCCGTCTCCGCTGTCGCCCTACACCCCCCACCCCCACCCACGTCCGACTCTTTCATCTACTTCACCACTTTCTCCTCTGCCTCTTCTT
>NC_134818.1:2010933-2015933 GCF_046742065.1 Oratosquilla oratoria
GCAGGCGCCACAAGTAGAAAATTAAACAAAATTAAACAGACATGGAAGAATTCAAGTAGGCAAAGAGACAGCAGGCAGACAGGCAGGCAGGCAAGCAGTTAGGGTGAAGATGGTTACTTCCATCTTGCCAGTACTGAACATCGAGCCTTGGCCTTTAAGGATTGTCTTCTGGTTCGGAAAGTCTTTGTTTGTGATCTCACTGAGGTGAGACACTGCCAGACACCAAATCAAAGATGCCATTTTTTTTTCTTTTCTTCCTCCTTTAAGGGATCGTCTTAAGCGGCCCATACACGATCAATTATATTGCGCAATTTCATTGTCAATACTCTGAATTGACAATGAAATTGCGCAATATAATTGATCGTGTATGGGCCGCTTTAGAGGCACTTGATCACTGAAACCTTCTGCCAAGTCCTCTTGGTGTTTACTCGACGGCCGCTTGTGATCCAGTTAATTTTTTTTTTTTTTTTTTTTTGAATCTTATGTTCTGGATGGTTATCTTCCGGTCGTATATGTTCTGATCGTTTGTTCTACGGCCGTTTGCTTTACTGTTCATTTCCCTGACAGTTTATCCTGAGACAACAGAATTTCAATAACTTGTTCTATGATTGATTCATTTTCGACAGTTTTTTGAATCATTATTATTGTAACCCTGACCACATATTTTTCGGCAACATTTTTCCCGGACATACATTTCTCGGCCACATATTTCCCGGCCACACATTTCCCGGCCACACATTTCCCGGCCACACATTTCCCGGACAAACATTTCCCGGACAAACATTTCCCGGCCACACATTTCCCGGACACTCATTTTCCGGACACTCATTTTCCGACACTCATTTTCCGGACACACATTTCTCAGCCACATACTTCCCGGACACACATTTCCCGGCCACTCATTTAACAACCAGCTACTCCCCGACCACTAAATTTCCATTACCCTTTTCAGTTCATTCATTTAATGAATAAACACTGCTTTCAACCCTCGGAGCCTGCCGCCACATTTTCCACCACGCAGGAAAATAAAATCTCTACGGTTGAGTAATTCGTCTTTCAAGATTAAACCTGCAAACGTCAGTATGTATAAGCCAAAAGGTCTCGGGGACTTTGTGGGGTGGGGGTGGGGGTGGGGGTGTTTGTTTACCATGGGGAGGGTAGGGGATGGAGGGGGGTGTTATCAAGGAGGGGTGGAAGAGGAGGAAGAGCAGGAGGAGGAGGAGGAGGAGGAGGAGGAGGAGGAGGAGGAGGAGGAGGAGGAGGAGGAGGAGGAGGAGGAGGAGGAGGGGAGAGATTAAAGGAACAAAGAGAAGCATGAATGAGAAGATGAAGAAAGTATATGGCGTCAAGGGACTGGCATGAGAATGGTAAGAAACAGGGGGAGGATGGGAGGAGGAGGAGTGGAGGCGGAGAAGGAAACAGGAGTCAGAAGGAAGAAGGGTCAGGAGAAAGAGGAAGAAGAGGAGGAGGAGGATAGACAGGCAGACAGAAAGACTGAGACAGATACAGAGATATATAGATATAAATATAGATACAGACAGAAGCACACACAGACAGACAGACACACGCAGACACGGTCTGGTGTGTCTGGATGGAGGCACAGAACTACCGGAGACTGTGACTGTCCCGGCTGTCCAAACACAGGGGGCAAAGGAAGTGACTACCTCAGTCACAGCTAAGCGCCTCCTGGGTAGACTCCCTGCCAATGCATGAGTTGTTTTTATTCTGGTTAACTCCAGGCGATTTCACTCAACTGGGAAGAAGCCCCAATCTACAAAGTTATGTGGTTATCTTTCAACATTTCATTCTGGCTAAGGAGAGGTGATGTCTTTTTTTCCTTAACTGGGAAAAATTCGCTTATCAAATGACTAACCCCTGTTTTCACCAGACAATTCTATTCAGCTCAGATAGAATCGTATGCTGAAGGAATCAACAACGGCCCTGCTTGGAAACTTAAAAAAAAAAAAAAAAAAGCGAAATGGTCCAGCGCTCTCCAAAATCCAAATTTCGCTTTTGGGATCTGGCAGAAAATTTTCTGTTTGCTGTGAGACTGAATGCGATAAGCTCTTATTACATTGCGTCGCGCACAGGAAGAGTCTCCTGGGGGAACTTCTGGCGCGA
Source organism: Oratosquilla oratoria (assembly GCF_046742065.1). Classification (NCBI taxonomy): domain Eukaryota; kingdom Metazoa; phylum Arthropoda; class Malacostraca; order Stomatopoda; family Squillidae; genus Oratosquilla; species Oratosquilla oratoria. Next base: position 2,013,055 of record NC_134818.1, read on the forward strand.
AGAGAAAAACGACCTCCGGAGGGAGTGACGTCGACTCGGAACGAAAGAGTCCAACGTCGAGACGAGTCTGAAAAGTCCGACTTCGAGAGGAGGAATTCCGACTTCGAGAGGACGAATTCCGACTTCGAGAGGACGAATTCCGACTTCGAGAGGACGAATTCCGACTTCGAGAGGACGAATTCCGACTTCGAGAGGACGAATTCCGACTTCGAGAGGAGAAATTCCGACTTCGAGAGGAGGAATTCCGACTTCGAGAGGACGAATTCCGACTTCGAGAGGACGAATTCCGACTTCGAGAGGACGAATTCCGACTTCGAGAGGACGAATTCCGACTTCGAGAGGACGAATTCCGACTTCGAGAGGACGAATTCCGACTTCGAGAGGACGAATTCCGACTTCGAGAGGAGGAATTCCGACTTCGAGAGGACGAATTCCGACTTCGAGAGGACGAATTCCGACTTCGAGAGGACGAATTCCGACTTCAAGAGGTGAAATTCCGACCTCGAGAGGAGGAATTCCGACCTCGAGAGGAGGAATTCCGACCTCGAGAGGAGGAATTCCGACTTCGAGGTGAAATTCCGACTTCGAGGTGAAATTCCGACTTCGAGAGGACGAATTCCGACTTCGAGAGGACGAATTCCGACTTCAAGAGGTGAAATTCCGACCTCGAGAGGAGGAATTCCGACCTCGAGAGGAGGAATTCCGACCTCGAGAGGAGGAATTCCGACTTCGAGAGGAGGAATTCCGACTTCGAGAGGAGGAATCCCGACTTCGAGAGGACGAATTCCGACTTCGAGAGGACGAATTCCGACTTCAAGAGGTGAAATTCCGACCTCGAGAGGAGGAATTCCGACTTCGAGAGGAGGAATTCCGACTTCGAGAGGAGGAATTCCGACTTCGAGAGGAGGAATTCCGACTTCGAGAGGAGGAATTCCGACTTCGAGAGGAGGAATTCCGACTTCGAGAGGAGAAATTCCGACTTCGAGAGGAGAAATTCCGACCTCGAAAAAATAATATTATACAACACAATACAACTGAATACAGTGCAATTAAATTCTATTCGATCAAGCTAAATCACTTTTAATTTAACTTGATTTGACCTTACGTATTTATCTACTTATCAATTAGTTACAAAGGATTACAAAGGCGGAGCATGCCGACAGGAGACCTTTTGATCCATATCTAGGTCGGATGCGAAAAAAAATCATATTAATAATAAAATAATAAATAAAAACTATAATAATGTAAATAAGTAAAATACATAAATAAATGCATAGGTATAGTTAAATAATAAACAAACAGGTAAATAGTAAATAATGATAAATTGACATATAACTAATTATAAATGAAAATCAGACAGACAAATGATAACAAAACAAAAACAAATAATATAAGATAAATCATAATCATTACAGCATCTTACTTAGGTATTTATCTAAATGATTCTTAAAGCTTCGAACTGAACTACATTGCACTACCTGTGCAGGAAGTTTATTCCATTCATTAACTACACGGTTGGCAAAGTTGTTTCTACCTATTTCCAAATTGAATTTATTTCCGGACAGTTTGATCAATTTCCGTCTGTTGAGCATATCTCAGACATGGAATACAGTGAAGAACAATAGCTCGCCTCAGGCGTTGAACATGGGCCGAGGCCCTCACCTTTGCCCTTTGTACTCGGTCTTCCTGGGCACTTCAGAGTTATCGTTAGTTGATGAATTAGGATGTGGTGCGTAGCATGAGAAGCACGGTCGAAACCGACCTGAATATTTTTTTTTTCACTTCGAAAACTTGGAACCGGATGCAAATAAGTCTACTTAGTCCCGGGTACAGTTGGTAATGATCTGATCAGTCAGTATGTTTGGGCCCTGTCAAGCTTAGACGATACCTTATACAATCCATTACTTCCATTACACTACAACTTCCTGTATATCCACTCAACATGTCTGGGTGGAGGTAGGGGTGGATGGGGGCTGTCTAGTTTGGCTGAGGGTAGGCGTGGGTGTGGGCTGTCTAGCCTGGGTGGCTAAAGAGTAGGCACCCATAGCCCAAGGGTTTTCGCCCTCATGGTCCCCCCCCCCCCGGGCAGCAGCCATCTCCCGGAGAAACTCTCTCAACGAAGGAGAGAAAAATCCCTTGACGGCAGCCAGAATAAAGACTGTGAGGTGAATACTGAGCACTGATGGAACGAAAAGGAGGATGGTTTTACTGGAATCCAGAGGGTCCAGGAACTGGAATGAACGCTGCAGATCATCCCGAAAGTGAGAACGAGAGAACGAGAACACGAAAGTGAGATTTTGAATAATAGAGTGAATGAATAACAGTGAGTGACTGGACAGTGACAGTGACTGACAGTGACAGTGACTGACAGTGACAGTAGACAAGAGTCGCAAGTATTATTCTCCCAATTGTCCAGATTTTGGTTTCGTGTCTGCAGTAACCAGCGCTTCTGTCCTTGGGAGGAGATGGAGTCGTGTAGAGTAAGGAGAGAACTGAGGAGGACAGAAGAACTAAGGAATAGTGGAAGTTCAAAGTCATCAACATTCTTTTCTGAGTCAAGATTAGTCTGAATAATTTCGAATATAGTGCAAGGCCCAAAAAATGAAAAGTATTGTGCTCTATATGCATATGCATATATATATATATATATATATATATATATATATATATATATATATATATATATATATATATATATATATATATAAATCTTTTCCTTCAAAGGATTTATATAAGATTTATGTAAGGAAATATTTTTTTAAGAATACCACCGTTAGCACCGCCCCTCTTTCATCGTCCTCGGACTCACTCCCTGTCAACGTGACATTGATGATCACAAGACGAGGTTATATTAATGGTGGGTACAGGAACAGAGATGA
>NC_134818.1:2018433-2048433 GCF_046742065.1 Oratosquilla oratoria
CTTATCTCTCATAGGCTGTCATTAACTGCATAATAGGTATATAATTTTGTGTCTGATATTTCCTTCAAGCTCGATTGCCACACCCCTGCCTCTGGATATTCGCACTAGCCTAAGATATTCCTCCTCAGTCAAAGAGCTTGTCCCGCGAATCACGGATACTCGTATTACGTCCCAAGACTGCTGCTCACTGAGCGTAATAAATCAGAGGAAACCAGCACCTGGTTACATCAAGCACGAAAGAACATGATACAGAGTACCAGAACTCATCACTCATACCATCGCTTAAAACATATATTCTATCGGTGAAAACTGCGCATGCGCAAAAGCGCCGAGGGAGATCGTCCAGGGCGGTAGAGCGACAAAGGCGCCGCACTCACAAATATCAGGAATAGTGACATTTGCGAGAAATCTACCAGGCTAATAATGGAATGCTGATTGATCTGAAGTAAGCTTAATCGATGCATAGATACACGGGCCCTTAAGCGACGCGTATTCCTGTCAACAAGAGAAAGCTTTACGTCGGTGTAAATCCTATTTTCATTTGGGCATCGGGGCCTTTGAAAAGAGATTTCCCCAGAATTCCGAAGAGGGCAGCAAGGCCAGTTTCCATGGGTAATTATTAATCCTCCCCCTCCCCCACCAAATCAAACTAGCTAACGACTAGTTCGGAAATAAACGTGAGCAAAAAATTGCTTTGAATGCTAAATCGTTAGAAATTAATGATTTGGCAAATTTGTCGATGGAAAAGCACCTTGAATTACACACAGAAGCTTCCATGCATATGGGAGTAAATGTTTGATTCAAAAAATCACAAACAACCATTTAACACTGGATAAGAAATGAAATGTTTGATCAGTTTATAATATAAAAAACAAGTCTTTATTCATAACCGTAGAGGATAATTGTTGACGATCGCCTCTCTTTAGAAAATGTTGTTAATCCTATAAAACATCTACCTGTTAAGCTCCAGTCACACCAAGCTAGGGACCCGTTTCCGACCACCTTCGACCAAAAATCAAGCGATCGGTCGGCGACACAAAACCCTAGCAAGGAATTGAAATGGAAAAAAGTTAATGTGATTGATTGATAAGATGAAAATCTATGTACTTGGGACTATTCAGTGTGTTTTGTAATATGTCTATCTACAGATCTATCTATTTATCTATCTTATTACCGACTACCAGCGACTTCCAAAGACTACCTGCAACTGGTCGGCGACCACCACCTGGTTGCCGGTGGTCGGAAACAGGTCGTAAGCTTGATGTGACTGGGCACCTAACACCACGCAATATACAAATGATTCACAAACTATTACTTACTCAATCGGTGACGCCTTATAGATTGCCTGGACGATGTCACAGTCTTCAGGCTGACCTCTCTTCTTCAAAGGCATTCTCCACCTTTCCTTGAATGTTTTCACGTATGAGGAGATTCTTTCTTCCAATAGGCGTTGATCTTGGCTTTACAAAATTCTCCTTTCCGCTTGATGAACTAATTTTTTCCTCTTAAAGGTGTACATGAAATTATTACAACACAGTTTGCTTCCGCCTTTAAGGGCATAAACTCCATGCTCTCACGAAACTGTCGACTGCACTTGACTACGGCACACCACTTTCTGAACATGGAAAAGTGAACAGAGTGGTTGAATACAGGGAGGCTAGCCTTGCATCGCCTGTTTATTTCGATTGGTCGTTTAGCTCTGTCAGAACATGGCTATGATTCTGTTTTATTCTGCGAGATTTTGGTTAGGACTCATGCTTAACTGGGAAAGTATTTTTTCTCCAACCAAATTTCAATGTCAACTCTTTCCCATGTCTCCAAAGTTCGTGCCATTCAGCTTCTCAAAGGCGATTTGTCATTTGGAGATTAAAAAAAAACAAAAATGGAAACGAAGTCATTTGCACTCAAACAAACTCAAGTGAGTCATGAGTTGTCTAGAATAGTAAACGATCAATTCGAGATTTAGGCAAAATAGAACACTGATGTCGAAAGTATGTATTGAAATTTGATAAAAAAAAGTAAATATACAAAAAATAATACAAACTAAGAGTTAAATTAAGAAATAACCATTGAAGAACAAAAATTACCTTTGCATGATTAAGGGGCAACGATTTCAAACCTCTAAATATTGTTTTACTGAATTAAATAAACATTCCATAATGTGACTCGTAGTGCAGTCTGACACACGAATTAGAGTCAGAGTCATTTGACCCCATATTCCAGTCACCCAGTAATTAGTAAATCTAAACAGTTTGTCACTCGAAACGCTTTACTAACTATGACGAAGCTGTAATGGACTGATGCCAGATGTCACCCACGCATATATTTCGGGGGTAACTAGTAAACATAAATTAATCAATCCATTTCACATTTAAAGTGTTAAATTGCGTTTTGAGAGTGGGATTATACAGGACCATCCAAATGTTTTTATTTCAGACCTAATTATGAAGTTCAGACTCGTTACTTCAAAGCTCGTGCAGTCTCCATGATCTCTGCAGTAGTTGACATGAGCGGTGCTCTGGGAGGAAACCATTTCATATGCAAACATAACATAACATAAGAATGAAGGAGACTGCAAGAGACCATAAGACATTTTCATATCCATCACCACCTATCATCCCCATCCATAAATTTATCTAACAGTTTCTTAAAACGACTGATACTTTCAGCGCTCACTACATGGTTACTAAGCCTATTCCAGTCAATGGCCACCTAATTAGTAAACCAATTCTTGCCTATTTCCTTCTTAAATCTAAATGTCCAGTTTAGATCCATTACTGCGAGTCCTGCCCTGTTTTTTTAATATGATGAGCTTGTTTGCATCACCATTGTTAAATCCTTTGACTTACTATATCCGGTCACACAACTAATTTTCGTTTCTATATTCACAAGTAGGGTGGATGAACAAACTTCAGTTGCTGAAAAAATTATTTTATTGCTAATTGAGTCATATAAACAGTATCCATGCATATGGCGGAGTCTAAGAGAACACTATGATAACTCCTTGCTGGCGGCAGGGGAGTATTAGCATCCAAGACACAGAAAATATGGCAGTCGGATAACATAAATTCAGTGGAAAAATGACATACATCTTGCCAGCATGATAGCATACTAGTACAAAGCCTAAGGAGGGGTTTCATAAAATCTAGCTGAAATATCATTCTTTACCAGAATCGCTGTAATAGTCCTCGGACTTACACATAAAGCCATTCATCTGGCCAAGCACAGAATTCCTTTCTTTCTCCCATTTCAACTTTTCAAAATAGAAGGAATCCCTTTCATGTTGGAAAGAAATAATTTGAACCTCCCAGTTAGTCTTTTCTCGCAGGAAAGCTTCCTTTTCCCTTTCCAAAGCCATTTTCATCTCGTATAGCTTTACCTGCTCTGAAAGAATGCTTTCGGATTCATTCCCTATGTTCGCTTTCCAGTTCCTCCAGTCCTCTTGTGCCGAAAGCAGAAGAGGGGCAAAACTGGTCAGAGCGTCCAAATGCTGTTGCAATGCAGCCTTTTCAGACGTCAAATAATTCCTCTGATTAATCAAAAGTAATCTCTCTTCCTCCCACTTACCCTTTGCATAGAGGAGAGAATCCCTCTCTGCCGTCACAACTTCCAAACGACGTTGCAGTTCCTCAGCGAGGGAAAATGGTTTGTAATCCACGTATTCAAAAACCGCTGGATGCCCCGGCAGCGACGCTCCGGAGTAATTCTTGGCGGAATCAGGACCCATCTTCTGTGCCGCTGGAAACTCCTGAGGCCCGTCCGGGCTCGTACGCCCGGATGCAACGCCTGCTAACCCCTGAAAGGTTCCTGAACTTGTACTATCCGGTTGCTGTATCGCTGGGACATATGGAGACGCAGGAGCAATTTCCGGACTCGTGTTCTGCGGACTCTTTGCCGCTGGTAGGTGGGGTAGCTCCTGAATTGTCCCCGAACTTGTATTTTCCTCCCTACGTACCTCTGGCACACAGGGGAGCTCCTGAACAGCCCCCAGAGCTTCTGAACTTGACCCTTTTAGGTCCTGTACAGGCGATACACAGAACCCCTGGGCAGCCATGGCGTCTCCACTCTCCTCTTCTTGTTCTTCCGGGTTCTGTAGCTCCCGGGTCATCGCGGGACTGGCAGACCCCTGGAAGGAGTCCACCGGGGACCCAGGTTCCGGATCAGAGTTAAAAGGTACCTGTTTCTGTCCCCGGACTTCCTCCGGAGACGTGCGTTCGTGTTCCTGATTGCTGACTGCTTCTTGCTGAACTGTTACTGGTTGCATAAGATCCTGTTCTTCCTGAACTGTTACTGGTTGCACAAGATTCTGTTCTTCCTGAACTGTTACTGGTTGCATAAGATCCTGTTCTTCCTGAACTGTTACTGGTTGCACAAGATTCTGTTCTTCCTGAACTGTTACTGGTTGCATAAGATTCTGTTCTTCCTGAACTGTTGCTGGTTCCATAAGATCATGTTCTTCCTTAACTATTACTAGTTCGAAAAGCTCATGTTCTTCCTGAACTGTTACTTGTTCCATAAGCTTCTGTTCTTCCTGAACTTTTACTTGTTCCATAACCTCATGTTCTTCTTTAACTTTTACTTGTTCCATAAGCTTGACTTCTTCCTGGACTGTTACTTCTTCCATAAGCTTCTGTTCTTCCTGAACTGTTACTGGATCCAGAAGGTTGCGTTCTTGAACTGGACATGCGCGTTTACATTGCCTTTTCCTTCCTGGAGTCTCACGACTGCGCTGCCTTTTCTTTCCTTGCACAGCTGCTGGACCAGCGATCTCGTGCTCCTCTACCGAAAGAGAAACCTCCAGAAAATCCTGTGGTTCCTGTTTCACTGGACACGAGGAGTTCTGGTGACTACCCACTGATGAACGTTTGCGTTGCTTTCTCCTTACCCCTGTTGGACACCCACGACTCCGCCGTCCTTTCTTTCCTTGCACAGCTGTTGGGCCAGTGTCATCGTCTTCCTGTACTGAAAGAGAAACCTCAAGAAAAGCCTCAGGGTCATGTTCCAGTTTCACTGGACACAAAGAGTCCTGCTGACTGGCCACATTCGTGTGAGAAGGGGTTCCACAATTAGCGAAACTGGTAGGTTCATCCGGAAGCTCAAAGTCTTGCTCCTGCCTTACTGGTGAGGAAATCTCCAATTTAGGAGATACCAATCCCTCTTCATTCGCCTTATCAAGGGAAGATTTTCCTGGAAGAAAAAGAACAAATACTGTTAACATGCCTGAATTACGGGTTGATGAAGCACATAAGTCACATAAGAAATAACATTAATAATAACAAAAAAGACAAATAATAACGAAAGACTTAATATAAGAATACTAATAACAAAAAAGACAACAGTAATTACAACAAAGTCAATAACATATAGAACTCCTCCATTCCCTGCCACATGCGACCTCAAATACTTAGAACCGTCCACTTCCCCCCAGCCTCCCTCCATCAAGAAATCAAACTCGCTGCAGTCCTCTTCCCTTATATTTCTTATCACATTACTTCAACCTACATTTACCTTTCCAAACACTGTCATAAATCGCTTTAAACAGTTCGCTCGCAAATAACTAGATCACCTCCTACTTCTGTAGACTATATTGGCGACGATGGGAAAGAAAAATGTGAAAACAAAGATCATAAAAAAAGTGGAAACGAAAAAAATGCAATCAAGGCAAACACACACACAAACGTAACAATGCTATCTTATAGACTGGATACATAGCGGAAAGGTTGGATATTGTCTAATAACGATATCAGAACACGAATTTGTTATTACAGTGCATCGACAGAAATTGGCTTGGACGACTAGAACAGCCCTTGAGGTGGGGGTTGGAGGTGGTGGGGACCATAATACAAGAAATAAACGAACAAAAGCTAACGACCATTTAAAAAGTGATTATCCAAGCAAATAATGGAGATTTTCATTGGACGTGGGAACAAGAAAGGCGATTATCTAACCACATACAAGATGAAACTCCCCCGGACAGCAGTTCACGGATATAACAGACTTCATCAAACTTCACTATGCACGAAAACAATCACTTAACATTGATGACAGTCTAATAAAAGTGTAGGGAGTCAAATGTTGGGAGTGAATTGACTGGGGGTGCGAACAGACATAGACTCGAGAAAGGAAGAACTCTTAAATAAGACTTTTTAGTATCATTATCTCAAACGTGCTATTCGTCGGCCACATTGCTCACTGTCTGGGCCTCATTTCTCCATCTAAGTCTGAGGATTCTCGCTACCACAGGTTTCTGACCCTGAAAAGCGTCGCTGTTTCCATAGTAACGGTGGTATTCTTAAAAAAATATTTCCATATATAAATCTTTAAGAATACCACCGTAAATGCCCTCCCATCGTGACTGGGCTTTAATTCTAATACGAGGCTTTCTAAGTGCAGATCTATGCAGAGAATGGCCATGCATAAAATATTTTTTCTAGTTAATACACTTCCACACTGTGTACATGAAATCATTGCAACACAATAATATTCTTCCTTTATTGACAGCAATTACCCTCACGGGGGATGGAATGAGCCTACACATGCCCAATATGTGAGTTTATTTTAATCAACATTGTCTTGGATCACGTGTTGGACTCGTGATCGACAGCTATTACCATCCCAGATGAGAGCTCAGAACGTTCTATGTGTGCGTGCGCACGAGTATACGTGCGTAAAAAGATAAACAAAGACAAACAAACAAACAACCGCCGGGTTTGTTATTTGACTTGCGTAGCAATGAACCCTACCACCCATACACAGTACAAAACCAGTAAACGTCCATTTAGAAAGAAAACATTCACACAAATTTGTTAAAGAAATAGCAGATTTGGTGACAATAGAATTGAATGAGCGGTCTGCTAAAACACAAACAACCATTCAACATCGAATAAGACAATTACTTTGAAAACAGTGCATTGAATTAGAATTCACAGAATTGGCCATTACTATGTGACATGGACGGAACGTAGTCTCAATAAACTTTTAGTATTACATAAGAACTCACAAAGTACCACTTACGTGATCGGTCCGTCTGACGGTGGCGCCATATGGCCCTTCTAAGCGAGTCCACACTACCCAGCTTGGCCCTCGCTTCTTCATCCAAGTTTCCAAAGACACTTTCCATTACGTCCTTCGGACTTTCTTCTGACTGAATGGCTTTCTCCTTAAGAGCGACCCTCAGCCTGGCAATCTCCACTTCAAACGCGCTTCCATCATGACTGTGGCTGCCTATCAAAACGGGGTTTTCCAAGTTCAAATCTGTGTAGATAAATGCTCGACAGGGCGCTTTTCTCTGCTTGACACAGTCCCACCGAATTCTTTCGGTGTATACTCTCTTCTTGATGTACATGAAATTATCGTAGCACAGTTTGCTTCCTCCTCTGCTAGTGGGTATTACTTCCATGACTGTTTGCTCTCACGAAACTGTCGACAACACTTGACTACTGTACGTCACTTTCTGACAAAATAACAAGGAATGATGTGGGAAGACATGGACAAGCCAGACTTTATTTCGTACCTCGCCGAGTGTTTATGTCCCTTATTCTTGTTTAAGGTACAAGGTTATAGATTTTTATAGTCAAGATTATTTTTATGTTTTATAGATATAAACAGAAGGCTAAAAAAAATAAAAATAAAAAACTTTTCGACAGTGTCGCTGCTGCATTAGTGTAGACAACGTCCATCGCACTAATGACCGAATCAATGTTACTTGCTCGAGTTTTAGCTCTAAAAGGATTCTATAGTTAAGATTATTTTGTCTTTTATTCCAGTAATCGAGTTTATAAAAATAAACTATAGTTAACACTGGAAAAAATAGTGTTAAATTAATTATGTTTTCATGATGAATAGAATGTACTGTCCATCGAATGACACGGTAAAAGGAATAGTAGTCACGCAGCATAAGAATTATCTTAATTTGATTATACAAGACCCAACACTCTCCTTTGTTGTATATCAAGAATAAACTTATTGAATTGAATTGAATTGAAGACCTTAACAATCAGCAATGTCAATGGCAATAGGAAACTACATCGAATATTTACTTATGCAATAAAGTGGATGGGTTGTACGGAGAATGGGACAACTGACCCCAAGACAGAACCGTCGAAGAACTACTAAGAACCAACAATAGCATATAACAGCGTTTCTCAACCATGGTTTCCCGGAACCCTAAGGTTCCGCAAAAGGTCCCTAAGGGTTCCGCGAGAACAAGTGAGATAAGCTAATCCACTTTTTTATTGTTTTATTTAATTTCATTTACGTAATATAATTAAACACGCACGACATATTCTTAGTTATTGTAATAGTGTAATATAGACATCATCCTATCTAGCCTATTATTACGATGAAAATAAAATGTGAAAGATAGTTTTTTTTTTTTGCGCAGGGGTTCCTTGAGACATGCAATTTATTCCAAAGGTTACGCAAGGGTAAAAAAATTGAGAAACGCTGGCATAGAAGGTTGATATCGTTGTTTCCAATCATCTATTGAAGGTTGTCGTCCCAACGTATGGATATTCGGCAGAGGTGCCCGAAGGGATTTTTGTAGGCAGGGGCAAAATTAAAGATATTATACATATATGGTTAATGGTATAAGGTTATATCAAAACATTTCAAATTGGCCGCGTGGGCATATGTTTACATTGGTGTCCGGACATAATCCCTCCTGGACACAATCCCCCCGGACAAAATACCTCCGGACAATATCCCTCCTGGACAGAATCCCCCCAAGACAATACCCCCCCTGGACAGAATCCCTCCTTGAGTATATGTTTATTTATGTATTTCAATATATATTCTCATATGATATTTGTATATGTGAATATATGTTTATTTATGTATTTTATATATATATATATATATATATATATATATATGTGTGTGTGTGTGTGTGTGTGTGTGTGTGTGTGTGTGTGTGTGTGTGTGTGTGTGTGTGTGTGTGTGTGTGTGTGTGTGTGTGTGTGTGTGTGTGTGTGTGTTTGTAAGGTGTAGTAGTGAGGCAATAAACTGTTTTCATAAATGATTTATTCTAACAAATATATAAATGTCTGTAAAGTACGATGTTAATTACTTTGCATGTGGTGGTATATAATGGCAGAGCTGCTAATCTGAATAATGTGGGGGGATTTTGTCCAGCCCGCTCACTTTTGTGGAGGGATTCTGTCCAGGAGGGATATTATCCGGAGGTATTTTGTCCGGGGGATTTTGACCGGGAGGAATTATATCCCGGATCCGTTTACATTACAGGTGAAAAATGTAACCCCACATTTGTCAATCACGTGAAAATCACAATATTCGTATATTGCTGTCTTTTGATCTCCATTTTACCAGACTTAGTTCTGTGTACACATGTGCGTGTGTATGTTTACCTTCTACCATAATTAACTTGATATTCATATATGATTCCCACTTGGAATATGTCCCTATTTTCCAATTATCATGCTTAGATAGTCATGCATTGTCCCAGCTTGGGTTATATCACTTTCAAAATAAGTCTAGGTACTCATGCATCAACAATGAAAACTGTATTTCTTTACGTCTATTAGACATTTAGGCTTTCTCAAATTTATTCTGATGATCTCTTTTGTGTGTGTGCGCGCGCGCGCGTCCCACGAGGTATTATGAAGTACAATGAAGCTACATTTCTTGGTAAATATAAAAATAACTTGAAAAAATCTCTCATATTCTAAAATATTCAATTTGTAATATTTTTCAATAGAGCGGTGGGATCCTGTAGATACGATGGGATCGGATCCCGGAAAAAAGCCCCAGCGGAAAAAAGCCCCACGGAAAAAAGCCCCATCGGAAAAAAGCCCCACATAGGAAGATCCCTGGGTGGAAAGAAGCCCCACCGGAAAAAAGCCCCACCAGAAAAAAGCCCCCAATTTATAAATAATAATACTTATTATTAATAACAGAGAATTTCCTAAGTGGGTCTTTTTTCCGGTGGGGCTTTTTTCCTAGGCATTTCTGGGGCTTTTTATCCGTTGGGGCTTTTTTCCGGTGGGGCTTTCTTCCGAACCCCGATGGGGTCATGTAGATCTGGTGGAGTCCTGTAGATTCGGTAGATTTTTGTAGAGCCGGTAGTCCTATAGATCCGGTGGAATCCTGTAGAGCCGGTGGAATCATGTAAAGCTTATGGAATCTCTGTGACGAAATGTCGCATCTGCTGCATTATGACGAAATGTCGCATCTGCTGCAATATGACGAAATGTCGCATCTTCTGCATTATGACCAAATGTCGCATCTACCATTTTGTGACGAAATGTCTTGTAATCAAATGTCGTGTGGTCAAATGTCTTGTAATCAAATGTCGTGTGGTAAAATGTCTTGTAATCAAATGTCGTGTCGTCAAATGTCTTGTAATCAAATGTCGTGTGGTCAAATGTCTTGTAATCAAATGTCGTGTGGTCAAATGTCTTGTAATCAAATGTCGTGTGGTCAAATGTCTTGTAATCAAATGTCGTGTGGTCAAATGTCTTGTAATCAAATGTCGTGTGGTCAAATGTCTTGTAATCAAATGTCGTTTGGTCAAATGTCTTGTAATCAAATGTCGTGTGGTCAAATGCCTTGTAATCAAATGTGGTGTGGTCAAATGTCTTGTGACCATGAATCCAGGTAAAAAAAAAATGCCACAGGGAAAAAATAAGAGAAAACAGAATGAAATATGACCTTTTTAGTGCTGTTCCTGTGTTTGTCTCTAAGACAATAATTACCGATTGTATTAAGTATTGGGAGATTTTTACCAAATAAGATAATTAGTGGTTAGTATAATCCCGATTAGGATTCATTCAAATGAGATTTTTCCACGTGAAATAATAATTAGAAACATTTATAAATGGATAATAAGTTAATTTTCGTTACATTCTTTAATTGCATTTTGGGTCAGCAATTCAGTTGTATCAAACGAGACATTTTGTTATTTTCATTTATTTATCATTAATAAAAAAAATTCGCATTCGACCTAGTTATGGACCAAAAGGTCTTCTGTTAGCGTGAATAGTTTCATTATAAATCAGCGACAGTGAGCACCATCAAAGAAGAGGAATGTTCTGTCCTATTGTGCAACAGACTCCCAGGCCGACGCCCTCGCATCCAGGGAGTTGTTCAACTGTGGCAGTTTCTTCGTAGTACTGGGTGGAATACTGGTCTTCTTCGTCATCATAGTCGTCGACATCGTCATTGTCGTCATCATAGGCGTCGTCATCGTCATCGTCGTCATCTTCATCATCATCGTCATACTCGCCGTCGTCGTCATCATCGTCGTCGTCGTCGTCATCACCATCACCATCACCATCACCATCACCATCACCATCACCATCACCATCACCATCACCATCACCATCACCATCACCATCACCATCACCATCACCATCACCATCACCATCACCATCACCATCACCATCACCATCACCATCACCATCATTACAAAGGATTACAAAGGCGGAGCATGCCGACAGGAGACCTTTTGATCCATATCTAGGTCGGATGCGAAAAAAAATCATATTAATAATAAAATAATAAATAAAAACTATGATAATGTAAATAACAAATAAAAACTATGATAATGTAAATAACAAATAAAAATTATGATAATGTAAATAACAAATAAAAATTATGATAATGTAAATAACAAATAAAAATTATGATAATGTAAATAACAAATAAAAATTATGATAATGTAAATAACAAATAAAAATTATGATAATGTAAATAACAAATAAAAATTATGATAATGTAAATAACAAATAAAAATTATGATAATGTAAATAACAAATAAAAATTATGATAATGTAAATAACAAATAAAAACTATGATAATGTAAATAACAAATAAAAACTATGATAATGTAAATAATAAATAAAAACTATGATAATGTAAATAACAAATAAAAACTATGATAATGTAGATAACAAATAAAATACATAAATAAATGCATAGGTATAGTTAAATAATAAACAAACAGGTAAATAGTAAATAATAATAAATTGACATATAACTAATAATAAATGAAAATCAGACAGAAAATGATAACAAAACAAAAACAAATAATATAAGATAAATTAAAATCATTACAGCATCTTACTTAGGTATTTATCTAAATTATTCTTAAAGCTTCGAACTGAACTACATTGCACTACCTGTGCAGGAAGTTTATTCCATTCATTAACTACACGGTTGGCAAAGTTGTTTCTACCGACTTCCAAATTGAATCTATTTCCGGACAGTTTGAGACCATTGTTTCTTGTCTGATTCTCATTCAATGTAAAAATTTGGTCACTTTTGATGTTGTCAATTCCCTTTAGAAGTTTAAAGACCTGTATCAAGTCACCTCTTAGTCTACGCTTTTTTAGGGAAAGCAGATTCATGTGTTTTAGTCGATTTTCGTATGATTTATTTTTGATATTTGGAATCAGTTTTGTGGCTCGCCGTTGTACTTTTTCCAGTCTGTCAATGTCATCATCATCATCATCATCATCACATCATCATCATCATCATCATCATCATCATCATCATCATCATCATCATCATCATCATCATCACCACCACCACCACATCATCATCATCATCATCATCATCATCATCATCATCATCATCATCATCATCATCATCATCATCATCATCATCATCATCATCATCATCACATCATCATCATCATCATCACCACCACCACCACCACCATCATCATCATCATCATCATCATCATCATCATCATCATCATCATCATCATCATCATCATCATCATCATCATCATCATCATCATCATCATCATCATCATCATCACCACCACCACCACCACCACCATCATCATCATCATCATCATCATCATCATCATCATCATCATCATCATCATCATCATCATCATCATCATCATCATCATCATCATCATCATCATCATCATCATCATCATCATCACCATCACCACCACCACCACCAACATCATCATCATCATCATCATCATCATCATCATCATCATCATCATCATCATCATCATCATCATCATCATCATCATCATCACCACCACCATCATCATCATCATCATCATCATCATCATCATCATCATCATCATCATCATCATCATCATCATCATCATCATCATCATCATCATCATCATGTAATTTCATGATATATGAATACTGTTGACAAGATGTGCAAGTAATTTATTGCCGGTTGATAACTGATTTCTCTTTTTTTATATAACTTTACCCGTGGTACTTAAATGGGTTGTTATTGACTTTAATGTTTTTGTCTGATTTCCTGGTTTTCTTTCATATAAAAAGAATTAACTCCCACCCAAAATGGTGATATTTCTTACCAATGACTTCATCACAGGATACAAAGAACACGGATCGCGGATCTGCATATGGATACTACGGATCCGGGACATAATCCCTCCCGGACATAATCCCCCCGGACAAAATACCTCCGGACAATATCCCCCCTGGACAGAATCCCTCCACAAAAGTGAGCGGGCTGGACAAAATCCCCCCACATTATTCAGATTAGCAGCTCTCCCATTATATATCATCACATTCAAAGCAATTAACATTTTACCTTACCTTACCGAGGTGCTAATGAATACAGTACAGACATTTATATATGTTTGAATAAATCATTTATGAAAAAAGTTTTTTGCTTCACTATTACGCCTTACAAACATATGAAAATATCATATATATTAAAATACATAAATAAACATGTACTCACATATACAGTCAAATGTTATATGAGAATATATACATTGATATATAAATACATTAATATATTAAAATACACAAATAAACATATACTGTAGGAGGGATTCTGTCCAGGGGGGATATTGTCTTGGGGGGATTCTGTCCAGGATGGATATTGTCCGGAGGGATTTTATCCGGGGGGGATTGTGTCCAGGAGGGATTATGTCCGGACACCGGATACTACTTATATCTTTCCTGTACAAAAAAATATATATAGGCACTAGAAATGTATTGATATTGATGAATCCTTCCCCATCCTAGTGCAGTAGACTTACTCGCTAACGACTTTTCAGATTATAGTGTTTATCTAGAATTGCATGTTTGTGAAAACCTAAATACCAAGTCTCACTGTTATGGACCAAAAGGTCTCCTGTCGGCATGCTCCTCCTTTCCAATCCTTCGTAAAACACCTGAAATTGAATTATTTGCTTATATTTTTTTTACATACAAGTTCCCTCAAAACATATACAAATTCCCAAGGTTGAATAGAAAAACAAATCACTGAAATAAAAGTACTCGAATATGATCCGATGTTTTCAAGTCACCCCCCTTAACAGAATTCTTTGTCTGCGAATGACATTTGGCATAAGTAAGAACGAGCCAACGACTCAGCAGATGCTTCTCAGGAAGCTACGGCTACAGGGGAAGAAATCATGAAGGATACTGACCCTAATGGCGGAGTTTTTACCTAAATCCCTATGCCAGTGACCTAAATGCTTATGTCTAGACATAACCTCGACATTATGGAGAGCCGATTTATTTAAAATCTCCACCATTTTGAATATTTATGTCGAGAGTTTGGATCTTTTATAAACTCGGCCCCAGGCGCCTTTGGAAGGAATCCACCACTTCTACCCGGCTCAAGCAAATCTACAGGACTCCATGGGATCTACAGGATTCAACCGGATCTACAGAATTCCATCGGATCTACAATCCACCACTGGGTCTACAGAACTCCACCACCGGAAGGACAAGACTCCACCATTCTTTTGACAAAATGTCACACTTTGCTTATTTTAGAAATTGAGATTTTTTTTAATGTCACTCCATAATGCCCCATGGGTGATAAACAATTTTCTCTGGTGTTATTTTTCACATATATGCACACGCACACACACACACACACACACACACACACACACACACACACACACACACACACACACACACACACACACACACACACACACACACACACACACACACACACACACACACACACACACACACACACTCACTCACAAGAGGTCAAGAGAACAAATTGAGAAAGCCCAAATGTCCGGAAGAGTTCCGCGACATAAGTTCACAAGACAAAATCTCGCACCCTTAATAAAATAAAATAAAAATAAATTTAAAAAACGACAAAAGCTCACAAGTCAAACTCTCTGTGTTGTTTCATCTGGACATTTCCTATTTGGTAGCCCTTTTTTTTTGTAACTAATGGACACTTCCCATTTGGACACTTTCAAAAAATTGTGCTAAATACAAATATTATAATTGATAAGGGTTTATTAATTTTTATTACAATTGTGTATAATTACTAGTGTTGCTATGATGAGTGATTATGACCTAGAATGCTACATTTTCATATTTATATAATATGAATCTGTGCAGGGGTGTCGGACGTTTGGGCCATGGGCTAATGCAGATAGGACTTTTGGGCCATGGACCAATGCAGATAGGACTTTTGGACCATGGGACAAAAAATAGAAAATAAATTATATAATGAACAATTTTTTTTTTATTCTATACCATATTTACACACACATACACACACACACACACACACACACACACACACACACACACACACACACACACACACACACACACACACACACACACACACACACACACACACACACACACACACACACACACACACACACACACACACACACACACACACACACACACACACACACACACACACGCACACACACACACACACACACACACACACACATATTTGCTCCAGATGAATGGGGGAAGTAAAGATGACGATCCGCTCATTTGCCTCTGGCTCGTTGTCAAAGTGGAGGTTGGAGGCCCAGTAACCGGTGATCTCCAGCTCGGGAAGACTCTGGGGATTCTTAGGTCGTTGTGCAGCTCGGGTGCGACGGAAGCCTCCTTGTTGGTGTCGGACCTATGCATACGTGCCTTGGCCTCCTCCGACAGTGCTGCGCGATCTTTTGATTTCAAAAGTCCATCACTCATTTGGAATATGCTGTTTCCGTATGGTCACCGAATCTCATTAAAGACATTAACAGACTGGAAAAAGTACAACGGCGAGCCACAAAACTGATTCCAAATATCAAAAATAAATCATACGAAAATCGACTAAAACATATGAATCTGTTTTTCCTAAAAAAAGCGTAGACTCAGAGGTGACTTGATACAGGTCTTTAAAATTCTAAAGGGAATTGACAACATCAAAAGTGACCAAATTTTTACATTGAATGAGAATCAGACAAGAAACAATGGTCTCAAACTGTCCGGAAATAGATTCAATTTGGAAGTAGGTAGAAACAACTTTGCCAACCGTGTAGTTAATGAATGGAATAAACTTCCTGCACAGGTAGTGCAATGTACAGTAGTTCAGTTCGAAGCTTTAAGAATCATTTAGATAAATACCTAAGTAAGATGCTGTAATGATTATAATTTATCTTATATTATTTGTTTTTGTTTTGTTATCATTTGTCTGTCTGATTTTCATTTATTATTAGTTATATGTCAATTTATTATTAGTCATATCTCAATTTATTATTATTTACTATTTACCTGTTTTTTTATTATTTAACTATACCTATGCATTTATTTATGTATTTTATTTGTTATCTACATTAACATAGTTTTTATTTATTATTCTATTATCAATATGATTTTTTTCGCATCTGACCTAGATATGGATCAAAATGTCTCCTGTCGGCATGCTCCGCCTTTGTAATCCTTTGAAGGGGGGCGGTCGTTGGTGCTGGCAACCCTCCTTTTCATAGCCTAGCGAGCTGTCTCCATTTGGCATCCTACAGTCTCAGAAAAGTGGTTATGCGCCGAGGGAGTTGCAGGTTCAGTGAGACTTTTGGTGGGGAGAAGGGCACTTGAAGGAGGATGACCGCTTGACACATTGCCCAACGATCTCATCCACTGACTCGGCAAAATGCTTCTTGGTGTACACGAAGCCATCAAGAACGATCTTCTGACCACCTCGTTTGGATGTGATGACCTCAATCTCAGTTGACATAGTTGAGTAGCTCAGTGAAACTAATATGACATCTGACATCCCATGTTCATATACATAACTTTCCAAGGTGTAATATGCTTAACACATGTTGAGTAGATCTGGAGGTGTGATAGGCAGATAAGCTAAAGCCTGGAGGTGATACTAAACACATATTGAGCAAATCAACATGAGCCTGGGAGTTTTGATATTCTCACAGGGTCCCCCCCCCCAAAAAAAAAAAAAAACTAGACAAACAACATTTAGCATAAAGACACTAAAACAATAAAAGTAAACAAAATTACATTGAAAATCATTTAAAAATTCCGTGGCCAAAATGACCCCCACAGGTGGTGCCGTGGCTCAAATATCTTGTGTTGGTGGCCTATGGCCCAAACGTCCGGGCCCAAATGTCCACGGCCCAAATGTCCTAAAATAGAATTTTTGCAGGGGGAGGGGGCAAAATTAAAGATATGATGTATATATAGTTAATGTTATGAGGTATATACTTTTTACATATATGTTTTTAATGCAGACAAGTTTATTTTTCTTTTTACAAAGGCGGAGCATACCGACAGGAAACCTTTTGATCCATATCTAGGTCGGATGCGACCCAGGTGATATACAATTGTCTTTTTTAACACGGGTTTCTAACAATTTATTATACCAGTAAATATTCGATACATTTTCTAATGTGTCATTGACATTAGTGATTCCTTAGCTTTTGTGTAGCCCAATTAAAAATGCTCTTATGTCGTGTGACCACAATTGCTGCCTCCATTTCATTCAGTTGGCAGTAATTCTGTTGAAAATGTTTTTTATTTGTCATGATATCAAAATTATCTTATATTGTTTTCGCCATTGTCAACCTTAGTTTATATTAATAATCTCGATTACTGGATTGCCATAAATCATGCGGTTAGTCGAACTATAGTATTCTAATATGTTGAGCTGAAATACGAGCAAGCGACATACCATCATGTCACGAAAACAGAATTATTATTTCCGCCATTGTTAACCTTTGTTTAAATTCATAAACTGCAAAATAATTCTAATTAAAGAGATCTGACTTTTGGGGCTACAACACGAGCAAGCGACATAAACACTCGGCGAGGTATGAAATAATGTTTGACTTGATCTTCCTCGTTATATGATCACCTCATTCCTTCTTCCGTGTTCATAAAGTGGTTTGGTATAGTTGAGTGCAGTGTCTAGTCACGTGATCATAAACAGTGATGGAAATTATACCCACAATCAGAGGAGGAAGCAAAATGTGCTACGATGATTTCATGTACAGAAGAAAGAGGTCATTTAGTGGAAAAGTTCGTTGGGACTGTATCAAGCGGAACAAGGTTTCTTGTCGAGCGTTTCTCCTCACAAATCTGAACTTGGAGAACCCCGTTGTCATGGGCAACCACATCCATAGTGGAAGTGCGTCTGAAATAGAAACTGCCAAGCTGAGGGCCGCTCTAAAGGAGAAGGCTCTTCAGTCAGAGGAATGCACGAAGAACGTGATTGAGAGTTTCTTTGCAAACTTGGGTGAAGAGGCGAGGGCCAAGATGGGCAGTGTGGACTCGCTTACAAGAGCTATAAGGCGCCACCGACAAGTAAAGAGATCAAGTAAGTACTACTTTGTCAGTTTTTTTTTTATTATTATTATCTAGACCAGTGTTTCCCAACCTTTTTTTGGCTGCGATCCTAAATCCACTCCTCGCCTGGAGTCACAACCCTAATTGTAATAATATATTCAACCATTTCATGTTATATTTCTACGTACTTGCATAATGTTTATAAACTTTCGTTTTCTAGTTCATTTTATATTTACCAGCACATTTGAAACTTTAATGAAAAAAAGTTAAAAAAGAAAGGAAACATATTTTTGTAAGACCCTTTGGCGACCCTCAAAAACACCCTCGCGACCCTGGGGTTGGGACCCACTGATTTAGACCGCTCCCTCCATGTCTCGTGGGCTTTTCAGTTAGTGAGTCATTTCACCTATGTTCTTTGAATTTATTTATCGATGCACGCTGTTCTCGAAGTATCCTAATAATCTTTTATTCAGTGATCACTGCTTGTTTGTGTTCTAGTGCGTTGCACATTTAGTTCTATAGTCATCTAATCTCTAATTTCCCTATGTATGGAATTGGAAATATAACTTCTGATAATTTAGCATTCTAGAAAGAATTGCGCGGATTGCCGTTTACTGTGTGTGTGTGTGTGTGAATGAGTGATTCACCATGGTCTTTGAATCATGTGTTGGACTCGTGATCGACAGTTATTTCCCTTCCGGAAGAGAGCTCAGAGATCGTATATGACCGCGATCTATGGGTAATGCTGTGAACACGCGCACACACACACTAATTCCACGCCCACGAGAGTTGGAGTAACAACCCGCAGCGCAGCGGTACTAAAGTTATCCCTGGGCCATTATGTGTGCCGGTCCGTTGGAGGCCGTTTGTTTATCTTTTTCATTACGCTCTCGGTCACACAGGCCACGTACAGTACTATATCGGCAGCCATATTGCTTTAATAGTTTGGGAGTGCTAACCGCGGAACGCACCCAGCTCTGGTGACCAGGTCTTAATTTTGTGATTTAATGGATGATTGATAGTTTGTTTTCCTTGTTATTTGTGTTTTCCTCACTTCGTTTTGTTATAAGTGCCGCATCAGTCACGTTGACAATTCTTGTTCTTTATATTTCAGAAAAATCCTCCAGTGATGAGGCGAATGAGAAGGAGATTTCTTCACTGGTAAAACAGGAGGAAGACCACGAGCTTCCGGAGGAATCCGCTAAGATCGCTGACTGTGGAGCCTCTTCTCACACAGCAGTGGCCAGTCAGCAGAACTCTTTGTGTCCAGTAAAGCTGGAACCTGACCCTGAGGCTTTTCTGGAGGTTTCACTTTCTGTACAGGAACACAGGGACGCCGGTCCAGGATCTCCGCGAGGACGAAGAAAGCAGCGCAGCCGTGGGAATCCAGGGCGTGTGAGAGGAAGGGAAAGACGTACGGGGTCCAGGGCAGTTCGGAAGAACCACAAGCATACGAAACCAGTAACCTGTCAAGAAGAAGGAAGGGAAAATCTACACAAGCGTGCGGGTTCCAGAGCAGTTCGAGAAGAACACGAGCTTACGAATCCAGTAACAGTTCAAGAAGAGCAGAAGCTTGTGCAAGAAGAGAGGAATCTTCTAGAACCAGGAGGAGTTCAAGAAGAAGAAGAAAGAAAGCATACGGGTTCCAGGGCAGTTCGAAAGAACCACAAGCTTACGAAACCAGTAACCGGTCAAGAAGAAGGAAGGGAAAATCAACGCAAGCGTGCGGGTTCCAGAGCAGTTCGAGAAGAACACGAGCTTACGAATCCAGTAACAGTTCAAGAAGAGCAGAAGCTTGTGCAAGAAGAGAAGAGTCTTCTTGAACCAGGAGGACTTCAAGAAGAAGGGAGGAAAAGGCAACGCAAGCGTACGGGTTCCAGAGCAGTTCGAAAAGGACATGAGCTTATGAAACCAGTAACCGTTCAAGAAGAGCGGAGTCTTCTAGAACCAGTAGCAGTTGAAGAGGAGCGGAAGTTTGTGCAAACAGTAGCAGTTGAAGATGAGAGGAAGCTTGTGCAAACAGTAGCAGTTCACGAAGAGCGGAATCCTATGCAACCAGTAGCAGTTGAAGAGGAGCGGAAATTTGTGCAACCAGTAGCAGTTCAAGAAGAGCAGAGGCTTGTGCAACCAGTAGCAGTTCAAGAAGAGCAGAGGCTTGTGCAACCAGTAGCAGTTCAAGAAGAGCAGAGGCTTGTGCAACCAGTAGCAGTTCAAGAAGAGCGGAATCCTATGCAACCAGTAGCACCTGAGGAAGAACACGAGCGGCGGATGAAAGAAACTTCCTCCCATATCCTACCAATAGCAGTTCCAGAAGAGCATGAGCTTATGCAACCTGTGGCATTTCTGGAAGAACACGATCGTGTGCAGCCAGAAGCATTCTGCGAACAGGAACGAGGCCGCGCGTCTCCGGAGGAGGTCCGGGAACGATATCCAGGACACTTTATACCTTATCCCGTCCAGCAAGAGCCGGAACCTGGGTCGCCAGATGGCTCGTTCCAGAAGTCAGCCTGTGCTCTAGCATTTGTGGATCAGATAAAGGAAGAAGCCAGTTCCGGGATGATCCAAGAGTTTCGCAGTCCGGAAGCACGGGGAAAGGTTATTAGAGATACCATGGCTGTTCAGGAGGTGCCCTGTGTATCGCCAGCACAAGAGCTAGAACACACAAGTTCAGAAGCTCTGGGGGCTGTTCAGGGATTGCCCAGTGCCCTGGTGGTACAGGGGAGGGAAGCCACAAGTTCAGAGACGTTTCAGGAGCTGCCCAGTGTCCCAGCGGTACAGGAGCCGGAAAGTACAAGTTCAAGAATCTTTCAGGGGTTGGCATACATTGCACCCGGGCTCACAAGCCCAGAAGGGGTTCAGGAGTTTCCGGCGGCGCAGAGGCAGGGTCCTGATTCAACCCAGAATTACCACGGAACATCGCTGGGACAGCAGCCAGCGGTCTTTGACTACGGGGACTACAAGCTATTATCCCTCGTTGAGGATCTGCAACGTCGTTTGGAAGCTGTGACGGGAGAAAGGGATTCTCTCCTCTATGCAAAGGGTAAATGGGAGGAAGAGCAACTATTTTTGACTAATGAGAATCAATATTTGACCTCTGAAAAGGCCGCATTGCAGCAACATTTGGACGCCCTGGCGAATCGGGTTCGCCACCTCCTTTCAGCGCAAGAGGATATGAAGAATTGGAAATCCAACCTAGAAGACTTATCGAACCGCATTCTTTCAGAACAGAAGAAACTGCATGAACAGGAAATGGTTTTGGAAAGGCAGAAAAAGTTTTTCATGCAAGACAAGACTAACTGGGACGTGCAGATGATTTCTTTCCAACGTGAAAAGGAATCCTTCCAGTTTGAAAAACTGAAATGGGAGAAAGACAGGGACTATGTTATTGAACAGATGTATAAGTCCCAGAACTATTACGGCGATTATGGTGGGAATTAGCATTCCAGTAGTCAATTTGTTCAGACAAATTCTCTGACAACCACTTGGGATAGTGATAGTTACTGAATGTTATGATGCAGGAGAGAGGTCTCATCTTTTGTGGATTTTATGTTATCAGCACTGTGGATATATGGTAAAGGGAACACTTTTATTCCTAACTAGTTTCGCTTGAGTGATCAAGCTGGCCAATTTATCCATAACAAGAAAGGGACGTGGCAACGTGGTTTTCCCGTAACACCAATCCACCGACGTATAAACTGGCCAGCTTGTTTTTTATTATCATTCCTCCGAAGAAGCCACTTAGGCGAACTAGTTAGGAATAAAAAAATCCCTTTACCACCTATCCATATTCGTCACAATGTTCACACATTTATATCAGTACTGTTGTAGTCATGTCATGCCAGTCAATGGCTATTCGTGTGCATAATTTAGATTCCATCAAATGTATGGGTGGTATTTATAAAAATGACTTGTAATAAAATATATTTCAACAACTGTTAAGGTTATTCATTCACACCGCTGTCAACTATTACAAAAAATGGAGTCTGATTTCCATAATTAAAACTCTGAAATAAAGATATTTGGATGTTCCTAAAATTCATTTGAATGAATAGATAAATCATTATGGTCATGTTTACAAATATAACAAAAGATGTTCGCGGGTGACATCTGGCATAACAATGCGGCTTTGTAGTGTTTAGTATTGCCCTTTGGGTGACAAACCGGTTGGTTATACTAAATTAATGGGTGACTGAAATTGTGACGCTAATTAGGTTAGCCTTTTAAGAGACTGCACCACATATCTCATTTTGAATGAAGGAGGTTACAAGAGACCATAAGACCTAGACTAGGCAGTTTCATCTTCATTCCCACCTATCATCCTTAAAACAAACGATAGTTTCAACACTCAACAACTGTTAAGGTTATTCATTCACACCGCTGTCAACTATTACAAAAAATGGAGTCTGATTTCCATAATTAAAACTCTGAAATAAAGATATTTGGATGTTCCTAAAATTCATTTGAATGAATAGATAAATCATTATGGTCATGTTTACAAATATAACAAAATGTGTTCGCGGATGGCATCTGGCATAACAATGCGGCTTTGTAGTGTTTAGTATTGCCCTTTGGGTGACAAACCGGTTGGTTATACTAATTAATGTGTGACTGAAATCGTGACGCTAATTAGGTTGTTAGTTGGCCTTTTAAGAGACTGCACCACATAGCTCATTTTTTTGACATAAGAATGAAGGAGGTTACAAGAGACCATAAGACCTAGACTAGGCAGTTTCATCTTCATTCCCACCTATCATCCTCATCCATAAAACTATTTTCTTAAAACAAACTATAGTTTCAACACTCACGTTGTTGATTACTCTTGGTAAGCCACTTCTTGCCTATTTCCTTCTTAAATCTAAAATTTGTCAAATTTAGATAAGTTACCGCGAGTCCTGCCCTGTCATCTTAATATGATGACCTTACCTACATATATCTTGTTAAAGGCCTGGATCCTCTTGAACACCTCTATTAGATTACCCCGCACTCAGAGGGGAATAAATCATTTTGACCATTAAAATTCGAGTTAGGTTATTGTATACTTCACCCAGGGCTCGCATACCACCTTCCATGACCCGACCTTGGTTGACCTTGCATTGCTAGCCTCCCTAGTGACCAATTGTCCCGTATATTTTCTCAGCTTTTCAAAATTGACTCACCTGAAAGTCAGGAACTTGATTATTATTCGTATTATGGAATTCTTTTCATGATATTAAATCTCCTTGGGTCCTTATTTTTAGTTAAGAGTATTCACTACCTCCGTAGGATAGGTGATAAAATTTGTTTTAGAAAGTTATGAAAAAAAAATCCCGATCTCCTTCTAATAATTACCAGTCAACGTTTCTATAGGACGAACTCTCCAAACTAACTTGAGTATTTTTTCTATAATGATATAGAAAATATACAACATTTTGCCATATAAGTTAAAAGTAGATTACTGTTCTTAACATAAGATATAAGAGATTAAAGATAAATCAACATTTCCATTCATAAAGCAGTACTATGTGCCTATGAACCGTAGGGGTGCCACGAAGTTTGCTTTTACGTTGGCTACACAAATCTTATGCAATTAAAATCCTTCATATATATTATATATATTTCTATATATACATTTCATATATGAAATGTTTGCTTTTTCGCTGGCTACACAGACCTTATGCAATTAAAATCCTTCATATATATGATATAGAATTCTATATACACATTTCATATATGAGCCTTAAACAACATACATGTGCAGGAAATATTCACATCATATACATATACAGGTATTGCAGAAACCACAGGGAAATTAAAGTCGGAATACTGAACGTTTTCGTCTATTACGACATCCTCCTCGTACTCTGAGGATGTCGTAATAGACGAAAACGTTCAGTATTCCGACTTTAATTTCCCTGTGTTTTCTGCAATATCTTTTCGTCACGCGTTATTGTGATTATTTTTGCATATACAGGCATGTGTGTTTGTGTGTGTAAGCACTATACCCATTGTTAGTATATATTTCATCATGTATTTCATTCTGCATAACGCCATACTATTTCATTCATCTGTTAATGAGTTTTCATTGTGGAGCGTTGTCTTCAATCCCTTCACTGTATATATAGAAATCTACATAATGTATATGAACGCCAACGCCTGTGTTATCCACCGGAACACCAACGACTACCTGATGGATTGGGATAACGCAGAACTTCTGTTTAGTGAACCAGACAGGGTGAGGAGAAAATGCCTCGAAGCGGCCGCCATTCAAAGCTTCAAAACCATTGAGCAGAACAGAAACATGTTTAACATCGCCCCTCCTATCATCCATCTGTTACCCGCATTAAATAAATGTATGAAATGTCCCCCTTAGTCCACTTCAACAAACTGTCCGAAATGTCCTCCTTTGTCTCCACCAAGTCCCACCCCGGCCCCCCCCCCCCCCCCCCCCACCACCCACCCCTCCCCGATAACCTCCCCCCCTTCCTTCCCCGTAGGCTTATATGTGCTCAGTGTGTCATGTCTAAAAAAAAAAAAAAAAAAAAAAAATTAGGTTTAAGGTTTTTTAGATTTAAGTTTAGATTTAAGTTTGCCCAAACCAAATACACATACACATACACATACACACCCCTTCCCGCCTTCGTCTGGGCGACATGTGCTCTACCCCCCCTTATTGAAGCCGTAGGAAATACCTGCGAGCCGGAAGCCCGGCAGCCTATCTATCTCTCTCTTCCTTCCGTTATTTATATCTGTTCTTCCCCTCTCCCCCCTCTCCCTCCGTGGTGCCATGATATTATATTTGTGTAATGTTAGTGTAGTGCGGAGGCATTTCACCTCTCCCGTCAGGGAAGGTTTTGCTCTCACCACCGTTATCATGTCTGCACTTGAAAAAACTCAAACAAGCGAAACGTAGTACCAATAAAGGTTTCGATCTCACAAGGTGTTTATTCTCACTGCATAAGGTTTATTTGGCCAACGCAAAAGCGACCTTCGTGGCACCCCTACGGCTCATAGGCACATATTACTGCTTTATGAATGGAAATGTTGATTTGTCTTTAATCTCTTATATCTTATGGTTAAGAACAGTAATCTACTGTTCTGTGTCCGGTCTGGGAATCTTAGCAAATAATGCAAAGGTGACAGTTTTGGCGAAGTGGAGTTGGATCAAGTACCCAAAGCTTTTACTTGTCACGGATTAATTATTATTATCATTATTGTTGTTGTTGTTGTTATTATTATTATTATTATTATCATTATTATTATTATTATTATTACATATTGATTCAACTAGATCTTGAAAAAGTTCGTCTGCTAAAGACTCAATAACTCATGGTTGTTCATTTTATATATTTCATTCTGGCCAACGTCTGATACAATAACCACAACAATTATTTTAAATTGAAATGAGTTGCGAGCTGGCGTGCAGTAGAATGTTTCAAACCCATATTCATGATAATCGTCAGTACTGTTATTATCGCCAATATCATTGATATGATAATTAACATAATTATTTTATCTTTAATAATTTGCGTGGATTTGTAAAACCTTATAGATAATTTGCTTAATCTAATTTTCCCAATATGTTTGGAGAAATTGAAGGTCGGACGGACATTGGAAGAAGCCGTTACACTTGTACGAAACCGCTGATTACATTCGATAATAATTTGAAAATGTAAATAGATAGATAAAAGGAGGAATGATATTGATGAGTACTCATACTAAACTTTTTTGTACATTTGATCGTTATTCAAGAGGATTATATATGAACACGGGTATAATTATATAGTTGAATATGTATTGTTTACATTTAAACAATTGGGTAGTAGGAAACTTCTCGAATAGTTTTGCTAAAATATAAGGATAAAAATGAAAATATCTGTTACTAACATCTTATGTAAAATTATAAACACTAAGTAATTTAGCATGAGTATTCTGTATGTATATAAAATATTAAAAAGTGAATGATATAATGTTTTTATATATTCATGATCATTAGTCGACATTTACGTGTCGATGCCAGATCAAGTTTGTTTAGATACCGAGATGTTGTGCCTAAATTTGTGTTATCGGATTACTTGTTTTACCATGTGTTTCTTTACCAAACGAAGGATAATTATGTGTTTGTTTTATACAGTGACGTTCGTAAACGAATGTGAAATGAAAATGCTTAGGGACGTGAAAAAATGGCAAGACAACTACTACAGGTAAGGTAAGTACGATTGAATTATTCTCTCGTCTTTCATTTTCTTATTCGTTAACTTATTAAGTAATTGCACAGAAAATTACGTCTCTCTTATTTGTTATATTTTTAATAAGTGTGACTTTGATGTCTAAGTGTGGGAAATATATTAGATGTGATGTTAATATTAGTGAATTATCTTTTGGCCGCCATCTTGGTTGAAAATTGCCAAGTTTCTATTTAAAGTTAAAATAGAGATAAAAGGGTAATTCAATGGTTTTTTGTTTGATATAGGAATGTAGTTTGAGTCTGCCAACATTATCATAAGGGAATATTTGGAATAAAGCATAGAAACTGTGATATCTGCTCCGAAAATCATGATAGATTTTGTAAAAAAAAAAAAAAAAAAAAAACAACGATAAGACATTGATGATTGTTACTGTAAAATTCTGTATCTTGAAATTCTGAGTTAAGCAGCTACCACTGATCATTAATACTATCAGTACTCCGACTTTAACTTGTGGTTATGTAAATATTCAGTCTATTGGAAATAAAACACTTGAGATTTGTTCAGTAATTTGTTCTACAAGTACATGTGTTTGGAGCGGAACCTACAGAATAAAGCTAAACCGTAAAATTGATCAACACTGTAACTTGAAAACCGGTTCGATGTTTCCATTGACAAGCAAATGGTTTTCTAAGAACATAAGAGACAATTTCAATACATAAAAAATCTATTATTTTAACCACGAGTCCACCGTCTCATTTATATTGTAATATAGATAAATTCACATCATGAGTTTATTGGACTGGGAATCCGCAGCCTCATAGCGGTTGGCAACGGTCCTCGGGCCTTTTCACAGAAGAATGCTAGACTTTTGTGTTGTATGAGGAGTTGTCACCGGTTGTCAGCTGTCCGCATGCGAAAATTGTGGAGGAAATTGAGTCATCTTGATGTTTGATTGAGTGTTGTTTTTCTTAAGATAATTAATCAATGGAACGAGGATTTTTTTTCTAAGAAATGCAGGGAGGGGTAGAATAAAAACAATTCGTGATTTTAGGAATATCACATTGTTATTATTATTATTATTGAACATTTTAGAAGCTCTGCCGAAGGATTCGAACCCTGACCTGTGTGTGCATAATCATATACGACACATTATTATTATCATTATTACCCTTGATATGATGGGGATGGATCGGGGGTATGCCTTGGAGTTGTGTGTCAAAATTATTATTACTCTTTATATGGTTGGGATGGATCGGGAGTATGCCTGGGAGTTCTGTGCCAAAAGTATGAATGATGTTTTGCAATATCACGACGTTGGCCCCCGTCCCTTCAAGCTGAAAACAACCTAGGTCAAACAAGGGCATTAATGGAGACTTGAATGTTAGGGCATTGATCTTGGAATACACACACTTGACGGCGCAGTGATAGCATTCGCTGCCGCCGCTACGGCTGTCCGGGTTCGAATCCCACCCAGGGCTGCGCTGCGAGCCGTTACTTCAACTCTTGTGGGCAGGGAGTTGGTTGTGTGTGTGTGCGTGTAAGGTCACAGCATTACCCATAGATCGGTCATATATGAGCTCAGCTCTTTTCCGGGAGGGAAATAGCTGTCGATCACGAGTCCAACACGTGATCCAAGACCATGGTGAATCACACGTTCAGGTAGGTAACCCCGTGCGGAGAGAGAATGAATAAATGAAATGCAAATGAGATTAAACTTTCAGATAAGTTATCGCTAACCGTGTGGGGACTAATAAACACTAATGACAAATGGAATGCACACGCACGCGCGCACGCACACATATATGAGCTCTGAGCTCTTTTCCGGGAGAGAAAATAGCCGTCGATCACGAGTCCAACACGTGACCCAAGACCATGGTGAATCACAGGCGTATGTAAGCACACAAAAATGAGTACACACACACACACACACACAACTGTACACTCGCATACACACAAAACATACACACATTAAAGCGTACACGTGCATACACACACAGAAGCGTACATACACATATACACACAAAACCACACACAGACATAAAACGGACAAATACCCATTAGAACTCGTACACACGCATACATACATACAAGCTCAGGCACACTGACGCACAAAAGCGTGAACTCGCATATGCACATAAAAAGCATACACATGTACACAGTGGAGCTCATCCTCTGTGAAAGAAATTGGTGCACGCGCACGCATACACACACACACACACACACACACGACTCGGTGGCGCGGTTGGTACAGTCCCCGACTGTCACTCCGGCGGTCTGTGTTCGAATCCTGCCCAGGTCTGAAATAATTTCAGTATCGTTGCTCTTCAAGTCGTTACTCCAACTCTCGTGGGCGGGGAGTTGGGTGTGCGTGTACGGTCACAACATACCCATAGATCGCTCATACGAGCTGTGAGCTCTCTTCCGGAAGGGAAATAGCTGTCGATCAAGAGTCCAGCACATGATCCCAAGACCAAGGTGGATTCATGCATGCATTGCACCAAATGACAAGACGCATGGGGAAATATCAAAACACCTAGAACTTCTCACACTGGAAGAGCGGCTTATTTCATCTTAAACATATTTTTGTTCCTTTTTGTCTCAGATTTCGTCTCCGTCCCATACATCGTCCTGAGCATAATTATCCCTTCACACACACACACACACACACACACACACACACACACACACACATATATATATATATATATATATATATATATAATTTTTTTTTTCTGTCTTGGTTAGCTCTCGGCACCTATTTCTTATGCCTTTTATTTCCCCCAAGACGTTTACGTGATTCATTTACTCACTTCCACCCACAGTCCTCCTTACCCTGCTGCAGGTGACCATAAATACTTAACCTGTTGACCTACAGCCTTTCTCGCTTAAGACTTGCTTCCAATCCATCGCCACCCTCTTCCCTTTGTGCTCCACAGCTCATCACCTTAGTCTTGCCCACTTTCCTGTTCAGCTTTCTTGCAAATTCCGCCACTAGCTGCTTCAGTCTCTCTTCTGACAGCTATAAGACCAATGTCATATACGAACAACAACTGGCTCGTCTCCCACAAGAGCAATGTCATTTACCATCAACAGCTGTCTCACCTCCCACTTTCGTCCACTCCCACTTAGTAACCACAAACACCTGCCTAACATTCTTACGCTTACCTGCCTCATCACTGCATCTGTATACGCATTGGACAACCATGGCGAGATAACATAACCATATGGTATAGTCTCGCCTTCAACTGAAACCACTCTCTCCCTCCATTTGCTAACCTCACAAAAGCTCTGCTATT
>NC_134818.1:2050933-2065933 GCF_046742065.1 Oratosquilla oratoria
TATGAAATATGTGCAACATGAACTCCATTGCGATGTCTGTGCAACCTTGCAACGCGTGGTGTATCCAAGAGTGCAGCATGAACCTTGTTGCATGGATAGTTTTACACAATCCTCATTCTGCCACTCTCTGCAGACTTGATTCTGGCTAAACTTAAATGATTCTGTGTGACCTTTGCTGACCTATCTCCACAGAGGAGAGGTCAGCCTCTCATCTTGTGGCTCAGGACTGGCTACTCCTGCCGTCACGTGATTTAATTCACCAGAGGAAAGTCCATCGCGGGGAGAAAATTACTGATACATATACCAAAAGGCTCCTCTCCCCCCCCTACAAGGGAGGTAGCGATAAATAAATAAATAAATAAATAAAAGGCATGGAAACCACTCCCACCCATTCTGTCCCCTACATACTCCACTCCCCTCTACCCTCCCTCTTATCTTGGCACCTAAGAAAGCTACTGATGCATTTTCAAAATTGTTGATCATTCTAAAAAAAATATAAAGAGGCAGATACACACACGAATAAATGAATTTATAAACAAATGAATGTGAAAAATAATCTAGCTTGGTAAATCTAGCTTGGTAAATAGATGGATAGATATATAACAGAAAAATTAATAGATGAATACATACAATCTAAAGTACATAAAAAATAAGAAATAAAGGATGAGAAAATAGATGTAAAAGGGAGTAGACAATTGAATAAATAGATGAATAGATTAGAAAATAAAAAATGGTTACAACGAAAGTGAAAGGACAGAGTTTGTTTTCAAAGGTTTACGGTCGTATTCTTAAAAAAAGTCTTTCCTTATAAATATTACATAAATGCTTGGAAGGGAAAGATTTAAATAAGGATTTTTTTTACGAATACCACCGTAAGATTCTTACGGTGGTATTCTTAAAATAAATTCTTTCCTTATATAAATATTTCCCAAGGATTTATATAAGGATTTTTTTTCGAGTACCACCGTAAGATTCTTACGGTGGTATTCTAAGAAAAATTCTTTCCTTGTATAAATATTTCCCTTCCAAGGATTTGTATAAGGATTTTTTTTTTTTTTTTTTTAAGAATACCATCTACAGCCCATTCGCAACGATAACCTACTCTACAAATGTTATTCTCACCCGCGGCAGGAGGCGAATTAATCATCTCTGGCAACGTCACCCTGTCTAGATCGTGAGACCGACAACAAAACCTATAAAATAGAGACCAAGTCCACCCGAGACTTTGTTATTAATTGTCTTTGGATGCATTCAGTGATATTCGATCTCAGTAATTTGATACGAGAATAAGATCGTGTTTCTTTTGTCATGATTATTGGGTCTTTAAATCCCCCACACCTTTCCCATCCCCCTCCTTGGTCCCTTTCCCCTTACTTAGTCCCCTTCCCCTTCCTTACCCCCTTTCCCCTTCCTTGGTCCCTTTCCCCTTACTTAGTCCCTTTCCCCTTCCTTACTCCCTTTCCCCTTACTTACTCCCTTTCCCCTTACCCTCCCCTTCCTTACTCCCCTTCCTCACTCCTTTTCCCTTCCCCTTCCTTATTCCCTTTCCCCTTACTCCCTTTCCCCTTACCCTCCCCTTCCCCTTACCCTCCCCTTCCTTATTCCCTTTCCCCTTACTCCCTTTCCCCTTACCCTCCCCTTCCTTACTCCCCTTCCCCTCCCCTTCCCCTTCCCCTCCCCTTCCTTATTCCTTTTCCCTTCCCCTTCCTTACTCCCTTTCCCCTTCCCCTCCCCTTACTTACTCCCTTTCCCCTCCCCCTTCTCCTCCCTTTCCCCTTTCCCTTTCCTGTAACCTGCATTTTCTCCTGTGTCTTCCTTTCTTTGTCCTTTTTCTCTTCCCTCCTCCTCCCCTTTCTGTTCTTCCTTTTTCATTTCTTTTTCCCAGCTGCCCTCTTACCTTTCCCCTTTTCCCATGTAGGAGATACTTGACCTCCCAGTCCTCCTTCTCTTCCTCTCACCCTTCCTCCTCTTCCTCTCACCCTTCCTCCTCTTCCTCTCACCCTTCCTCCTCTTCCTCTCACCCTTCCTCCTCTTCCTCTCACCCTTCCTCCTCTTCCTCTCACCCTTCCTCCTCTTCCTCTCACCCTTCCTCATCTTCTTCTCACCCTTCCTCCTCTTCCTCTCACCTTTCCTCATCTTCCTCTCATCCTTCCTCATCTTCCTCTCACCCTTCCTCCTCTTCCTCTCACCCTTCCTCGAGACTTAACGAATTATGTAATGCCTCATCCCAAATCTAGAAAATTAGTCCCAACTTCTCAGTTCTCGTCACCCATCGAGACCAGCCACCTCCTCTAAGCCTCCCAACACAGCTGACAACACCCTCGCCTCCTCCCCCTCCCCCCGATCCCTCCCGGATCCTAAGCTTCTTTGGAATCCCTGACCTGTTCCAGGTCACTGAGGGACGAATCCTTCGCTGCCGCCCTCTGAGGCAGCAGACGTCCTCTGCGGCTTCGGCCGAGCGGATTGGAATGGATGGGATGGATGGATGGAAGGAGAAGGGAGAGGAAGATCGGGCGGGACAGACAGACACTGGGGACGGAATTGGAATGTACAAGGTTAACGAGGAAGAAGAGAGGAGGGTCGGGAGGGAGGGAGGGGGTGAGGGAGGGTAGGAGAGGAAGGAAATTGAATTAAGTGAGGGAGGAAGAAAGATGAAGAAAAAAGGAAATGAAGGAGAAAGAAAGATGAAGAACAAAGGAGATGAAGGAAAAAGAAAGATGGGGAAGAAAGGAGATGAAGGAAGAAGAAAAGAGATGAAGGAGGAAGAAAGGAGATGAAGGAGGAAGAAAGGAGATGAAGGAGAAAGAAAAGAAATAAAGGAGGAAGACAGGAGATGAGGGAGTAAGGAATAGGGATAACTAAGGAGAAACGATTAGGAAGATAAAGAGGGAGGGGCAGAAAAGAAGAAGGAAGGAAGGGAGGAGGAGGAGGAGTAAGTAGAGAGAATGTTGGAAGGAGCTTGAAAGGGAAGAAGTATAGGAATAGAGGTGTCTATTTATTATTATTTGATTGATTATGATTATCATTTATTATTATTTATGTCAATTTATTATTTACTATTTATCTGTTTGTTTATTATTTAACCTTACATATTTATTTATTTGTTTCATTTATTATTTATCATTTTTTTATTTACCTATCATAATTTTTTTCGCATCCGACCTAGTTATGGACCAAAAGGTCTCCTGTCGGCATGCTCCTTCTTTTGAAACGAAGGAGAGGGAGAAGGGAAGTAGGAGAGGGTAGCAGAGCCCAAAGTCTGTGATCCTGACCTATACAAGCAGCTGGTGAGTTGGCCCAAGATACACGTTGGGAGAGTACCACCTGTCAGCTGGGTCGACTCAAGACAGCCCTGACATCTCAGATGTCAAGAAGTCGGGTCGGTGGACGGGTGGGCTGGGTAGGTTTGGGGTAAAGGAGGAAGATGTTACCCCGTGTTAGTGGAAGGATGGGGGAGGGGGTGGAAGGAGGGGGGAGGAGGCCGTCAACGACGAAAGGGAGATTTGATTAAAAAGGATTCGAAGGTGAGACACGTGGGGTCAGACCTCACTCCGCTCCCGTCTCCTCCTCACACACACGCACACACGCGCACACACACACACACACGACTCGGTGGCGCGGTTGGTAGAGCACAAAACTCTTGTTACGGTGGTGCCAGCGGTACCTGGTTCGAATCCTGCCCAGGGCTGAAATTATTTCAGTATCGCTGCGCTTCGAGTCGTTACTCTAACTCTCGTGGGCGGGGAGTTGTGTGTGTGTAAGGTCATAGCATTACCCATAGATCGGTCATACGAGCTCTGAGCTCTCTTCCGGAAGGGAAATAGCTGTCGATCACGAGTCCAACACGTGATACAAAGACCAAGTGAACAACACACACACACATAGTGGTAAAGTTCCCGGCTGTCACTACAGCGGTCCGGGTTCGAATCCTGTTCAGGGCTGAAAGAATTTAAATATCGCTGCGCTGCGAGTCGTTACTCCAACTCTCGTGGGCGGGGAGTTGGATGTGTGTGTGTGCGTGTAAGGTCACAGCATTACCCATAGATCGGTCATATATGAGCTCTGAGCTCTCTTCCGGGAGGGAAATAGCTGTCGATTACGAGTCCAACACGTGATCCAAGACCATAGTGAATCACACACACACACACACGCATTGTTTAGATTTTGTCGTAGCGAAGTTTGATAAAAAAGAAAAGAAAATGCGGTTCCTGAATTAAGGGAAAAGAGAAAGAAAATGGAAGAGGAGGAGGAGTAGGGAGTGTAGTAGCAGTAGGTGAATGAAGAGGAGAAAGGGGAGCAGGTGGAAGAAGAAGAGGAATAAGAAAAGTAAGGGGGTGAAGAAGGAGAAGGAGAGTAGAGGGGAATGGAGGAGGAGAGACAGGGGGAGGATGAAGAGGACGATGGTGACGAGGAGGATGAAGAAGAGGAGGAGGAGGAGCAGGGAGAGATTGGTGGCCCTGTTTCGACGGAGACAATGTAATTCGGTGATCTGTCTCTTGGCCTGACCTCGTTAGACCCTTCTGGCCCGGAACGCTCTTTAGATATTTCATTTTGGATGCCGCCACGCGATTTTTATTCGGTTGAGGGTGGGGACACAGTTGAGGGATATCGGGTATTGGCTTAATTGGAATTGTCTAATGTTATGTAATGTTATTGTGTATTGACGTGAATGTGTTGACTGTTAAGTTGCCGTCTTCCATAATTTCGTGTTGTTCAAACGATTGGAAGTATTTGTGTTGGTCTCCATATTATATATATATATATATATATATATATATATATATATATATATATATATATATTGTGTGTATGTGCATGTATTTACTAGTATATGCTTGCACGTATATTTGGCATTTGTATTTCCGCTTCATCGCCACCAGTTCCCAAGGGCTTTCATCCATGAGGATAATGTAGTTCCTGTATTTGAGAATCATAATGGGGCTGGAGCAAGGTGGCAGATGTATGGTTAAGTAACATTGGAGTGTGTATGTATGTTTTGTGTGTGTGCGCGCGAATGTGTCCACTTCTCTTGTCCACGTGCCCACTTGTCCGCGTTTCAGTGTATGTTTGTCCGAATGTCTTTGATAATCAATGTGTGTACAGAGCGTCCGCACAAACTCGCAAAGGTAACCCCGGTTTACGAAGTCGCGGAACGGTCCGCTGGTTCGCCTCTTGTTTCAGTATACAACAAACGACAGCACGAATGTTAAGTGCATGCCTACATCTCCAATCGTCCCAGAAGTCTTCGCTCTTTTCATTATTTCGCTCACTTTTTCAGAACAGAACTCGCTCTCTAATGGAAGTGTCCGATCCTTAGAGGAAAGGGGAATATTAAGAATTTTTTACACCTTCAACACAGAGACGCATCTTGTGAAATTTATTCTAGCCTAAAACAGACGGTTTTATGTATCTGAGGGGGTGAACCCCGACCTGAAAGGGGTCTGGGTCGACTGCGACCCTTTCGAGACCCGAGTCCACCTGAACCACATCAAATATCTTGCCTTTAGCCAGAAGAAAATCAATGATGAGCGTCACTTTATTGGAGTTTCCTGGCCATGTAATGATAGGCCATTAAACAATTACACCCGAGAGAAGTGGTCACTCTTCAATAAACGTGTGGACATCTCGGAAAGTCGTCGATTGGAGGCTGAATTCACAGGTGGTGCCGAAGAGTATTGAAATAAAACTCGCCTGTGCCTTTCTTTACATTTGTGCACAGTATTACACGGCGTAGATCCTCCGGGATCTGCTTTCACCTGTTAACTGCCACTTCCGGGTCCGGTCTTCGGTTTTTATACATTTCAATAGCTGATGTCCCCATCCGGAGAGGGGAGTTAACAGTTTCACAATTTCACTCCTTTTATTACAAATGGAAGGTTTAGATATACGTGTCATATTATAATAGAATTAGATATGTTATGTGGTTATTTCATGTGACTTAATTTGTGTTCAGGTTTATTTGGTGATGTGGTGTAGGCCCTATATTGTGTTTGTAGGTATGTTGTTGGTTACTTGGCTATTATCACGCACTGATCGTGTGATGCTTGCTCGCCTTTGGGTGTGGGTGGGTGTTTGTTCGTATGTGTGTTGTAGTTTTCCATGGGTAATGTTGTAATATTTAAGGTTATAGATAATGGTTACAGAGACAAAGCGAGTCTGATAAAAAAAAAAGTGCTGATGGACAGTAGGTCACATACATGCGGAAAGTTGTTGTGAATGTGTTTATTTCACTTATCTATTAATCTCTTCATTTGTTTATTTATTATTTTATTTTTCAAGACATTATAGCTATTGACTGGGATTATCGTACCTGCAAAGGTACAGATAAAACATTTGTATACACTGTATCGAACGCAAGTATACATGTGAACATACATATGTGATAGATATGGTAATTAATTAGAGAATAGGAGACAGTGCCCCTCGAGTGTAGATCTTTTCTTTTATACTAAAGCTGGATGATTACAATGTGTGTGTGTGTGCATATACGTGTACATTTCAGCTCTCGCGCGAGTGTGTACACATGTATGTACACGCACATACACATATTCTGTTCAAGATATAATTACATTAATGTAATCCGATCTTGTGCTTATTAGCGGCAGAGACATACATTTGCTTTCACTTATATGTACTACAATGGCTGAAGTCTTCCGTGAAATTTCAGCAGCGAATTTTCATCATTTATTCGTCGAATAATTACGACGAAAATGAGCCGACGAGGTCGTCGTCATAGACTCGGGTAGTAAATCTACTAATATGTAGTATTTAGAAGTGACAGCAGCCTAACTACATTTATTGTTTAGATAGTTTATTTATTTACGCCTTTTGTAGATGATACTACTCTTTTGTTTACTGACTCAAGGTAGAACATTTTATTAGAAAATTTTGTGTGTGATTCACCATTGTCTTGGATCACGTGTTGGACTCGTGATCGACAGCTGTTACCCTCCCGGAAGAGAGCTCAGAGCTCATATAAATATGACAGATCCATAGGTAATGCTTTGACCTTACACACACACACACGCACACACACACACACGCACACACACACACACACACACACACACACACACACACAATTCCCCGCCCACGAGAGTTGGAGTAACGACTCACACCGCAGCGATGCTGAATTTTTTTCAGCCCTAGGCGGAATTCGAACCCGGACCGCCTCAGTGGCAGCTGGGGACTACCAACCACGGCATCAAGTCGTGTGTGTGATTAACCTTGGCCTTTGGATCACGTGTTGGACTCGTGATCGACAGCTATTACCCTCCCGGAAGAGAGCTCAGAGCTCATATATGACAGATCTATGGGTAATGCTGTGACCTTAGACGCACACACACACCCAATCCCCCACCCACGAGAGTTGGAATAACAACTCGCAGCGCAGCGATACTGAAATTATTTCAGCCCTAGGCGGGATTCGAACCCGGACTGACGTAGTGGCGGCCGGGAACTCTACCAACCACGCCATCGAGTCGTGTGTATGTGTGTGTGTGTGTGTGTACCTTTATGGTATTAAAACAGAATATGTCACAATCTTCGGAGGGTATGTGAGAGGCTAAGCTAAGCAGTGAAGAGAACAAGAATTCGTTTATTGCAAAAGTATAATATCCAGTTTTATGGACCCAACTCTTTTCCCCCACGTCGATAGAGTGAGTTTCATTTTCAGAAAATTTCGGACCTAAAATTTTCCTTCGTATTTTGTTAATCCCCCCTTGAGCTCGTCTGCACTTTTGCTCAGAGATGAAAGACTGACTGTCCATCAAAAAGAGGTCAAGGCATTTTTACGGTTTTTTAAGAAAAAATGAAAAAAAAAGATTCCATTTTTTGTTCGTTTTTCTCGACATGGACTAACGTTTCTTAAAGAAACTGATTTTTT
This sequence comes from Oratosquilla oratoria, assembly GCF_046742065.1. Classification (NCBI taxonomy): domain Eukaryota; kingdom Metazoa; phylum Arthropoda; class Malacostraca; order Stomatopoda; family Squillidae; genus Oratosquilla; species Oratosquilla oratoria. The sequence continues at coordinate 2,058,819 of NC_134818.1, forward strand.
TGCACAAGTTTGATTTTTTCCTTTTTTTTTCTTTTCTTTTCTCATTTTTCTTCTTTCTTCTGTAACATAATAGTTGTCGACTCCTCGGGTATTGGAAAAGATTCTACATCGGCTGAGTAACGCCGTCTAAACGAATCTAGAATAATCTTAGGAGAGGCCGCCACTCCCAAAGGTCTTTCCTAAGAAGGTTTTTGCCCCTCGGCCAATGTGGGGTTCATTCGTCGGCATAAATATCGTCTTGGTGCAATCAGAACAGATGATGTATACTTTAGATCCCAAACTAGAGGTGATCTAGGAATTATATATATATATATATATATATATATATATATATATATATATATATATATTTGTGTGTGTGTGTATATATATAGAGAGAGAGAGAGAGGTGAGGTGGCAAATGAAAAGTTAAGGCTAGAGTAGTGAGTTTATTCAGAGCCAGACATTTCGACTTTTACGGTCTTCCTCAGTGGACTGAAAACAGGAGAAGAATCAAAATTCGCCAACAGCTTTTAATGTAATATATATATATATATATATATATATATATATTTTTTTATAAAACACCAAGAGCTTTATCCTCCTTATAAGGGAGGTAGCTAAGTCAGAGGCACGTGCCTATTCCTACCCATTTCATTCCTCTCCACCCCTCCTATCTCAGCTCCTTATGGATGACGGGTCATCCCTGCATCCGTCAACTGCCCTGGGTCAAACGCAATGCAGCAAGACACAATACGTCCATAGCAAGGCCACTTCATTCTGTGAAGTTGGTGCATAAACCTGAATAATTTTTAGAGTGTACTTATTACACCGGCTAATCACAATCCAAGCTACCCTGTATGATAAACAACTGATTTTGACTACGTTACCAGCAACCTCTCGGTTTATCAAGAATCCTACTCCACTAGCTCTTTCTCTTTCCTTACCTCTGTAGTAGAACAGGTGGTGACTATCTTGTAACTATATCGGTTTTTCTTCCGCTCTTCGGACTTCGCTCAGTCCCACGATGTCCCACTTGATGTTGTCTAGTTCTTCTAGTAAACTCTCCAGCCTGTGATCTTCTGAGAGGGTTCTTACGTTGTAAGTATAAATTTTAATTTTCTAGACGCTATTTAATGTCCAATACTTGGATGTGCTTGGATAGTGCTTTCTCACATTCAGTGGCACATTGCTCGTAAGCACACAAAGCATTGTGGTTGGACCTTTAGGACACGATGATTCAACAGGAACATCCGGTTCTCTTTTGGTTGTGCAATTCACTTATGCAATGAAGGAATTTTGGCAGTAATCTCACCTCCCTGCCAAATGGTTTCTGGTGAGATATTTCTTTGGTGTCACCTTGTTCTGTATATTCGGTGGAGCCCTATATATCTATAGGGTGTCCAATGGTCCATGCCGTTATTATGACGGTACCCCATATACCTATGAGGAATTTCCTTGTTCACCATCAAAGAGGTGCGAGTTAGGAGTGGGTCCTGCGACTGTGCGCGCGAGCTGCTCTTTGTCTCATCTTTCTTACAAAACCTGCAGAGATTTCTTCTCTATCGACATAGTTTTTGTAATCATTAAGAGTCTCAAACCTGCCCACTACGTCAAGGTGTCAACTCTCAGATAGGCATATGTATGTATATATATATATATATATATATATATATATATGTATATATATATATACATATACATATATATATAATGCGTGAGTGCTGTCTTTCACTGTCGCCTCTTCCCATCTCCACTACCATATAAAAAGATGAACATTAAGAGTCACATTCATGTTCACTTTACATACATAAGCTAAACAAATGCTTAGACAAGAATTAGTTATGAGAAATAGTTACAATTGGTAAAGATAACTTTCCTAGCCGCCGGTCGAGAGTTCTGACGAGACTCCAGCCTGAAATTGGTCATATTCGATCGAGACCCCTCGACAGAGCCACGGTGTAGAACAGCTTCCTGGACGAGAAGAGGTACTGACCAGAAGAGGTGCCTGTGACGATGTCTGCCCTCCTCGATCTCTTTAGAGACCCGAAGTGAGTTCGGGGGTCTTGAAGGTGTCTCTGCACGTATTCGTCTTTGTCGGATTCCTGGGCCTGTGCACCTGTTGGGTCACGGGACCGGATACATAAGTTGTTGGACAGTTTATATCTCGCAGTCGTCGTGTCTAGTAGCAAAGAATACACGAGACTTTTGCCGTAGAGGAAAGAACAATGTGATTTGATTACACTTGTATTACCCAAAATAATAGTAGTAATAATAGTATCTTGCGGTGTTTCAGTAATATAATCTGTGACAAATGCATTTAGATACTAATACATGTCAACTATGGCGAGGACCCTCTTTCCCCCAATTGCACACATATGCGTGTGTGTATGTGCATGTGCGTGTGTTGTGTGTACAGCTACACAGAAAACTATCGTTAGTAGGGGTGTCGAAACATTCGCTAATGAACATAACCTTATGATACCGAAGGGTTGGTATTTCTGGGGTTCGAATTGTTCGAATTCCTTCTGAATGAATATGAATCGAATAATAGTTCCGGAGTTCATATGGATTCACTATGACATGATAATCTTATTTCCGATGGAGACTTCAACTTGTCTCAAATAGTTTCGTTGTTTTGTGTCAAAATGATTAGCGTGATTTACTAACGATAGTTTTCTGTGCAGCTGTACACGTGTATGTGCAGCGCCTGAGTGTCGTGAATGCTGTGTTGGGAAGTCGAATATAATAAACCCGAGGAATTTCGCGTTGTCTGTTTGGGATATGGGGCATAGATAGTCGTATATGGTGCGTCTTATATGGTGAATGAAACAATGCGCGTCAGATATGGTGGGAGAATTATGGTGCGTCTTATATGGTGGGGAAATTTATGGTGCGTCTTATATGGTGGGAGAATATGGTGCGTCTTATATGGTGAATGAAACATTGCTCGTTAGATATGGTGGGGGAATTATGGTGCGTCTTATATGGTGGGAGAATATGGTGCGTTTTATATGGTGAATGAAACAATGCGCGTCATATATGGTGGGAGGATTATGGTGCGTCTTATATGGTGGGAGAATATGGTGCGTCTTATATGGTGAATGAAACAATGCGCGTCAGATATGGTGGGAGAATTATGGTGCGTCTTATATGGTGGAGGAATATGGTGCGTCTTATATGGTGAATGAAACATTGCTCGTCAGATATGGTGGGAGAATTATGGTGCGTCTTATATGGTAGAAGAATATGGTGCGTCTTATTTGGTGAATGAAACAATGCGCTTCATATATGGTGGGAGAATTATGGTGCGTCTTATTTGGTGGGAGAATATGGTGCGTCTTATATGGTGAATGAAACAATGCGCGTCAGATGTGGTGGGAGAATCATGGTGCGTCTTATATGGTGAATGAAACAATGCGTGTCAGATATGGTGGGAGAATTATGGTGCGTCTTATATGGTGGGGGAAATTATGGTGCCTCAGGTATGATTGGAGAATTATGGTGCGTCTTATATGGTGAATGAAACAATGCGCGTCAGATATGGTGGGGGAATTATGGTACGTCTTATATGGTAGGAGAATATGGTGCCTCAGGTATAGTGGGAGGATTATGGTGCGTCTTATATGGTAAAGAAAATATAATGCGCCGGATATGGTAGGAGAAATATGGTGCGTCTTGTATGGTGAAGGAAATATTGTGAGTCGGATAGGGTAAGAGTATTATAGTGAGGAAAATACTTTTATAGTAAGATGAATATTGTGTGTCGGATAAGATGGGGGACATTTGGTGCGTCTTATATGAAGGAGGGTATGGTGCGTCGAATATGGTGACAGGACTTTGTTCCTTGCGGAGAATATGGTGAGAGCAGCAGAGTGGAGGGAATACGGAGCTTAAAACCTAATGCTTGAAACACAACGACTGAAATGTAATCCTGAACACATATTCTGAAATATTTGCGAATGTAAACGACTGCATACATACATTTCGAAGTAGAAATGTATCGCCCGTTGTTGAGATAATAAAAAAAAAGGGGGGAGACGAAGACAAACAGCTCGACCACAAATGAAACCAGTTCCCGATGACGAGAAAAAAGAAAAAGTCAACGTCCAAATAAGTATCGGAACAAGAGCGGCATTATTTAAAAAAGATAAAATCGACAAAGCGGACTGCTAACACAAAAGCAGAATATAAACCAATATTAAATCCTTCATTACTGATGAAGATTAATAGGTTACCTTTATTCTCACTGTCGCCAAATTATTTCATTAAACCTTTCACCAATGAGGCCAAGCTATTTTAATCGACAAGCGGGTTAAACAGCAACAACAACAGCCGATACGACGTCATCAACAATAACGGTAATAACGGAAACCAACGGAAACTTAAATTCAAATACATTCGACATATGTAAACAGAAACAGTGGTCCCATGACAACAACTCCGTAACTATGGCCATTATCTAATCCTTTTACCACCGCGACCACCTTCACATATTTTATTATGGTTGATGCCAGAAGATTTATTTCAGTTTGTGTGAGTTCGAAAGGGAGTTTTGACACCCACGTTTCTGTTCAATTAAATCATTTGGTGCCAACCAGGATAAACTTAATCAAGAATACAACATCAGCAGGGGTCTGAAGCGACGAAGACAAAGACATCCCCGACAATGACAAGAACAACGCCAACGAGCTAATAAGAGAAACACAACAAGACTCTGCATTATTCTGTATCCAGGCTTGAGAACGTGAGACGCAAAAATCAGCCAGAGGAATCGAAAGCGCGCGCGCGCACACACACACACACACACACACACACACACACACACACACACACACACACACACACACACATACACATACATATACAAAATCTTGACATTTAGTGGAGGAAGCTTCATGTGAGGAAGACAATGCCTCACGACCTAAGAGCATCACGCATTCAGAACGTCAAAACCCTTTTTCAGGAGACTTGAGGGTAAATAAGATTCACACACACACACACACACACGACTCAACGGCGCAGTGGTAGCGTTCCCAACAGCTACTACAGCGGTCCGAGTTCGAATCCCGCTCAAGGCTGAAATAATTTCAGTATCGCTGCGCTGCGAGTCGCTACTCCAACTCTCGTGGACGGAGAATTGTATGTGTGTGTGAGTGTGTGTTAGGTCACAGCATTACCCATAGATCGGTCATACATGAGTTTTGAGCTCGCATCCGGGAGGGTAGTAGCTGTCGATCACGAGTCCAACACGTGATCCAAGACTATGGTGAATTACACACACACACACACACACACACACACACACACACACACACACACACACACACACACACACACACACACACACAAATATATATATATATATATATATATATATATATATATGTATATATATAATGTGTGTTCGCGTTGTTCATTAGAAACTAGTGCCGCACGCTTATGGTTTTATAATTGAATGGAAAGCCTAAACTACAATTTGTCCGATCCAAGTGAAGCTACGAATTTTGTATCTCGCTGTAGTTGAACACTTGTTAAAAACTTCAACATCACAGCACTGTAAGCCGGCACTCCAACTCTGGTGAGCAAGGATTTGTGTGTTTTAGTTCATAGCAATGCCCATATTTCGGGCCTTATATAATCTCTGAGCTTGACACAAACACGCTTGCTTCGCGTTTATTTCATAAACGTTCTATGGATTTCCACAGCTATTCCAGAATATTCAGAAATGGACGAAGTAATCTCTTGTACACAGCAAGGTCAAGATTCGAATAAAAATGATGTTGGATTTCACTTGCTAGTGTGTGATGCAGAACGACGCCAACGATGACTACCTGATGGCGCCTTTGCGTTATTTTGATTCCGGCGCCAACTCTCCCATATTTGGTGGATCACGAACTGAGTGAGATAGCCGTAGGGGGATCCCAAAATTCGAGATCGTGGAATTACATATATACCAAAGGCTTTCTTCCCCCTTACACGGAAGGTAGCCAAAAACAAAGGCATAGAAACCACTCCCACCCATTCCATCCCTAAATACACTCCACTCCCCTCCACCCTCCCTCTTTTCCTGGCACCTCCTGGATGACAGGTCATCCCTGCATCTTGTCCACTGCCCTGGGTCAGAAGCAGTGTCGCTAGACACAGCACATCCACAGCAGAAGAGCTTATGTTTTGGATCAGAAATGGAGAGAGTGAGTGGTTTGAGGTAAAGGTGGGACTTCTTCAGGGATGTGTTATGTCGCCCTGGCTGTTCAATTTATGGATGGGGTGGTGTGGGAAGTGAATGCAAGGGTAGTGGGTCAGGGATCGCGGAATTAAGGCTGTAAAACGGGATTGGAGGCCCTATAGCTTGGACTCTCTCTTAGAATTGAAAATAGCGAAAGACACTTCTATAGTTCTATCTCCACCAGACCGGAATCAAATCCGTGTGACGTCAACTATTTATAGAACTCTAACTTATTCTCACATGTGTATGTTAAAGACAGATTGAACATTTTTAGAAGCTCCGCCAAGGGATTCGAACCCTGACCTGTGCGTAAATAATCACGAAGTCAGTCGCTAGCGTCTTGACTTCGTGATTATTTACGCACAGGTCAGGATTCGAATCCCTTGGCGGGGCTTCTAAAAAAAATATTTTCATATCTTTCCCCGTCGCTCTGCGTGGTACAGAACCGAGACACCTTATGGAGCTTCTCGTTCGAATAGAAAACGCCTTTTGAACCCAGTTGATGGGTTCAATCCCGTCTTCAATCTCACCTTGATACGCCCAGAAGAGGAACAGGATATGTAGCGACGCGTGGGTAATGGAAAAAGCTTTTCGGAAAGACGCCTATTACGATTACAAATACTTCAATAGTGGTTTGTGCCTTGGATGTTTTGCCAATTATCACCGCGGAATGGAATGCTGGGAGACATGTTCAGCATCCTTTTTTATATTATTATTTATTTATTTTATTTTTATTTTATTCATTTTTTTGCTTCTTGTGCAGTTTGTCATTTGCCCTGACTTCTGACTTGCTTGATGTTGCTTCTTGTCGGTTGTTGAAAAGAAGTTCTTTGTTATTTACCCTGTATGTTTATTCTCAATGTTATCATTGTTATCATATAATAACAAAACTAATGAATCAATATTT
>NC_134818.1:2070933-2098433 GCF_046742065.1 Oratosquilla oratoria
ACGCACAATCTCTCCCTGTCTCTCTCTTTCTCTCTCTCTCTCTCTCTCTCTCTCTCTCTCTCTCTCTCTCTCTCTCTCTCTCTCTTTCTCTCTCTCTCTCTCTCTCTCTCTCTCTCATATCTGACCATACAGTACGTTGAAGCACCACGTGACCTGGTTCGACGTGGCCCTGTCTGTCCGGTTGGGTCGTAATAGGTCATATTGCTTCCCCATATCCTCGTGTAATCAGATTGGGCCCTGCCGCCTGCTGGCCGTTTCAACGGTCCGCGGCCTTTGTCAAAGGCCGAGGTGACCTTCATAAAGGGTAATGGGAACCTTTGTGAAAGGTCACAAGGTCATTTTTAGGTGTCAATACCTTTGTGAAAAGTCGTGGACCTTTCACAAAAGGACGTTTTTAAAAAACGATGATGATCTTTGTAAAGGACCACAGAAACCTTTGTGAAAGGTCATCGGAACCTTTGTAAAGGCCCATGAGGACCTTGGTGAGTTGAAAACAGTTTTTTAAACACTTTTGCTTAGATTGTGACCAATGTGCAGTGGAGGCCTTTATACAAGTCCTTTCTAAACTTTCATGACAACAGGTCCTTTTGTGTACCTTTGTGAATAAAGGTCCTCCTTTATTTTCCTTGTTCATACTCAATAGTTGGTGAGGAGCTAACGCTAAGAGTCGCTTTACTGTGGACGAGTCACCTTTGCCCAATGTACTCAGACAGCATCCTCTCGTTTTGTCTCTTTTATCTCTTACTGTTTCAAACATTGACTCTTAGTTTCTGTGACCTATCTGCGTCATCCTCGGCATGTACTCGTATGTGCGCATGCATGTGTATAGTATTGTGTGTGTGATTCACCATGATGTTGGATCACGTGTTGGACTCGTGATCGACAACTATTTCTCTCCCGGAAGAGAACTCAGATTTTGTGTGTGTTTACGTGTGTGTGATTCACCATGATGTGGATCACGTGTTGGACTCGTGATCGACAGCTATTTCTCTCCCGGAAGAGAACTCAGATTTTGTGTGTGTTTACGTGTGTGTGATTCACCATGATGTGGATCACGTGTTGGACTCGTGATCGACAGCTATTTCTCTGCCGGAAGAGAACTCAGATTTTGTGTGTGTTTACGTGTGTGTGTGTGTTTACCTAATTGCATTTACCCAGTCATAGTATACAGGAAAGGAGCAATGCTCGTAGGTTCTCGTCTCCTATTCTCCATTTTTTTTTATCCTACCTAGCCTCAAATTCATGTACTCTTAAAGTTCCATTTTTAATCTCTCATTTATGTCTAATTATCATATTTAGATTTGAAATCATGTATTATTTGAGCTTGGGGTACATCGCCTTTTAAGCTATTGCACGTATTCATGCATCATTATAGAATACTGCATTTCTTCACATTCTTTAGACGTGTGTCCTTTCTTAATTTGCTCCTATGACCTCTTAGTGCACTACCATCTTTAATCAGGTCTCTTCTGTCAATGCAATCTGTCCCTTTTAGTGACCTGAATACTGTCATCATATCACCTCTTTCCCTTCAGTCTTTCAATATTGGCAGACCCATTGCTTTCCTCGTATAGTTTATCTGCCAAGCTGGGGACCAGCTTGGTTGCTATCCTTTGCATTCTCTCGATCTTGTTTATATCGTTCAATCTGTGTAGGGACCATATTATTGACATATACTCTAGTCTTGTTTGGATCAGGGTTTTGATTATTATTGTTTTTATTTTTTATTATTATTATCATCATTATCTCTTCATCCGTATACTGAAATGCCACTTTAATCTTCTGCAGCTGTCCCTACGTTTCTCCCACAATCCAGTTGATATGTCTGTTCGGTGACAGGCCTTTGATTAAGACTCCCAAATCTTTCTCCCCCCTTTTCTTTTGTAACGGGTTCACTTTCCAAGGAGTAGTTTATAGATGGTCTTTTGCGGCTATTAACCATCTCCAGTAATTTGCTTTTTCTGGTATTGAATTTATTTTCTCATTTTTGGTTCCATGCAAAAGTAGTGTCTAGATCTTTTTGTAACAATCTACCGTCCTCCTTGTTTTTCACTCTTCTCATGATTTTTGCGTCATCTGCAAAAATGTTGGCTTAGCTTGTTGTTCCTTCCATCATGTTGACATAGACAAGAAATATTATTGGTGCATTCACCGAACCTTGTGGAACTCCGCTTGTCTCTGCTGTCCATCTTGACATCTTATCCTTTACTACTTACCTCATGTAACTCTCCTTTAAAAAAAATGTTTCATTCATTCTTTTAATTTGTCTCTCAATCTTCCAGAGTGCTCTAATTTCCACATCAGTCGACTGCGAAGTATTTCATCAAATGCCTTCTCTAGGTCGAGGCACACACAGTCCACCCAGCCCTCTCTCTTCTTCAGCGTATCAATCACTCGAGTAAAAGCTTAAAAGGTTCCACACACACGACCTTCCAGGTTAGAAGCCAAACTGACTGTCGGAATGTTCATCTCTTCAAGATATTTGGTCCATCGATCTTTCAGAATCATCTCGCACAATTTCACCATATTTTTTTTCACCACACCACAGCAGCGTACTCCAGGCTGGGAACAAATCAGTTTCTTGGGAATCTTTTTTCATCATCTCGTTCAAGAAGCGGTATTACACTCTTGCATTCGTCATCAATTTACAACTCTCTAATTTATCTTCTTGATGTATATATATATATATATATATATATATATATATATATATATATATATATATATATCCCACTAAGAGGGAACGCGAAGTCAACCCACTATGTATATTGCCAGCTCTATTCTCAGAGTAACATTCTGCCGAAGAAGCTACAAGCGAAACCGGTCAGGAATAAACTCGGAAGGAGACCCGTGACTTTTTTCACCTTTTTTATATGTATATATATATACATATATATATATATATATATATATATATAACTTATAATACATTTCTTCATTCCTTTATATGTATACTTTATACTTATCGGTATAAGTCTGATTGTGTGTACGTATGTGTGTGTATATATTCGCATATACTGTACATGTGTATGTTTATGTGCGCGTATATAACCATGTGTTTGTGCGTACGTGTGTACGTGTGTGTTCTTGTGTGTGTGCGTGTATGTTCGTGTGCGTGTTTGCGTGAATGCGTATACGTGTGTTTACGCAACCGCCTGTGTATGTGTTCACACTACTTCCGAACGCGCTTTTTATTCTTATTCTCGATCCGGAAAGGAAAAGGACAAGGTTGACCCTTGGTGCAACAATCCAATCAGGACGTCTGTCCGTCCTCCCGGACGAGTTCCACTTGGAGCGCAGGTCGAACCCACTCCTAACACGATTACTTGATCCGACGCGTCATCAGGCCTCCTACGAGATTTTTTTTTTTTTTTTTTCAAATAATTTCTTCCTCTTTACTCTCCTCTCCCATCCTGTCCCCCTCCCACTCTCCTTCTCCCCTTCCTCATCCCATTTCCATCCCTCTTTCCTTCCTTTTATCATCTCGCTCCTATTCCCCATTCCCGCCTTTCGCTTTCTTCCTTTCATTTTCCCTCCTCTCCTCCTTCCCCTCCCTATTTCTCTCTCTCTCCCCCTTGTCTTCTCTCTCTCTCCCTTGTCTTCTCTCTCTCTCCCTTGTCTTCTCTCTCTCTCCCTTGTCTTCTCTCTCTCTCCCTTGTCTTCTCTCTCTCTTTTTCCGTCACCCTCTCCGTCTCTCCATCTTTCTCTCGTCTTTGCCTCCTGTCTTGTTTCTTGTCTCCTTTCTCTCTTCTTTCTTCTATCCTGTTTCTTCTATAGCGAGAAAATACTATATGTTTTTATGACTATATATATATATATATATATATATATATATATATATGTATATGTATATACTTGGACAGGCCAAAACTCAAGAGTTACACTTAATTTCTGTTCCCCTAATATAACTGATGAATAAGTCTCAATTATAGATCGACAAAGACTGCGTTGACTAGAGTAATATGCGATCCACTGCCAACAGCCGAACCCTCTCTATGAACTTGGCCAACAGAGACGAGATTGCAGGCTCGCTAAGCCTTTGTCTGCATGAGAAGATGCAAATGAAATTAACACCGGCGACATGGCCCGGAGGCCCGAAACCATTACTCGAAAGCTCGGTGATCAACAAGTACAGCTTCGCACAAAGCCCGTCCAAGCCCGACCTAGCCCGGTAAAGCCTGCCCAGGCTCGACAAAGCCCGGTAAAGATCAACAAAGCCAGGTAAAGCTCGGCCAAGCCATAACGAAGCTTGACAAAACTCGGTAAAGTTCGATAAAGCATTATGAAGCTTGACAAAGCCTTGCGAAGCCTGACAAGCCCAGTCAAATTTCGATAAAATCTAACAAAAATGCGACGATTTTTTTTTTTTTTTTTTTTTTTTTCAAACGAGGTCAACAAAAGCCCGAGAAAGACTGACACTCATTTAGCAAATCCTAGAACAGGATTTTGTTTTTTCCAAGTCAACATTATAGAACGCCAGAAGTCGTTTAATTGTGGCCACCTTTGCCCTGTGTACTTGTTAAGCCAAGAGGGACCGAAAGCAGACAGTTGTCCACGCAGTTCCTGGGAGAGGGTGATCGACACTGATCTTCTAGAGTTTAAAGAAAACACTTGTTTGATTATGAGAAAAAAAGATAGATTTAGATATATAATTAGGTAGAAAGACAGATAAATAAATTAGATAAGTAGATATGCAAAAAGATCACAAAACCGCGTGATCCAATAAATTGCATATAACCACAAAGGAAACCAGAAAGTAGACTATAATTCCCAAGCGCTTTCGTGATATTTCACATCTTCATATTACTCTGAAGATGTGAAATATCACGAAAGCGCTTGGGAATTATAGTTTCTTTTCCAGTTTCCTTTGTGGTTATAAGCAATATATATATGTGTGTATATATATATATATATATATATATATATATATATATGTATGTATATATGAATAGAGAGCGACATAGAGAATGAGAGAGAGTGAGAGAGAGACTGAGTAGACAGTACAAGATCTACCTCTTCCTGTAAAAATAGTTAAATAATCTAATTTGGTGCGCTTAATTAAACACGCGTACTTGAGTAAATCCATTTACAGTAAATAGGTTGAGTTAAACGTGCCTACTAAAAAAAAAAAGCTTAGATACTTTTTGCGTCAGGTTCAGCTGTCTAATTAAATGCTTCTAGAGAAGGGAGGGTAGGAAGGAGTAAAGGGAGGGAAGTAGGAAGGGAAGAACTGAGTGAGGGAAGGAGGGAGGGTGAGAGTGAGTAAGGGAGGGAAGTGAGAAGGGAAGAAGTGAGTGAGGGAGGGAGGGAGAGAGTGAGTAAGGGAGGGAAGTGGGAAGGGAAGAAGTGAGTGAGGGAGGGAGGGAGAGTGAGTAAGAGAGGGAGGGGAGCAAGAAAGGAAGAAATGAGTGAGTGAGGGAGGGTAGGAAGGAGTAAGTGAGGGAAGAAATGAGTAAGGGAGGGAGGGAGAGAGTGAGTAAGGGAGGGAAGTAAGAAGGGAAGAAGTGAGGGAGGGAGTCAGGGAGGGAAGTAAGAAGGGAAGAAGTGAGGGAGGGAGTCAGGGAGGGAAGAAATGAGTAAGTGAGGGAGGGAGAGAGTAAGGGAGGGAAGTAAGAAGGGAAAAAGTGAGGGAGGGAGTTAGGGAGGGAAGAAATGAGTAAGTGAGGGGGGGAGAGAGTGAGTAAGGGAGGGAAGTAAGAAGAGAAGAAGTGAGTGAGTAAGGGAGGGAAGTAAGAAGAGAAGAAGTGAGTGAGTGAGGGAGGGAGAGAGTGAGTCATAGAGGGAGGGAGGGAGAGAGTAAGAGAGGGAAGAAGTGAGTAAGTGAAGGAGGGAGGGAGAGAGTAAAGGAGGGAAATAAGAAGTGAGTAAGTGAGGGAGGGAGAGAGTGAGTAAGAGAGGGAGGGAAGTAAGAAGGGAAGAAATGAGGGAGGGAGGTAAGAAGGGAAGAAATGAGGGAGGGAGGGAGGGTAGGAAGGATTAAGGGAGGGATGTAAGAAGGGAAGAAGTGAGTGAGGGAGGGAGAGAGTAAGTAAGGGAGGGAGCGAGGGAGAGAGTAAGAGAGGGAAGTAAGAAGGGAAGAAGTGAGAGAGTGAGTGAGTTAGGGAGTATGGAAAGTGATGGGGAGAGTAAGGAAGGAACGATGGGAGTGAAGGAGTGAGGAGAGGAGGGTAGGAGGGAGGGAGGGTGGGGCGAGGGAAGGAAGGAGGGGCGAGGTGAAGGAAGAAAGGAAGGAGGGAGGGAGGGAGGGAGGGAAGGAGTGAAGATGAGCCTAATTCTAGTGTACCTTTGCTTAGACAGGACTATTTTGTTTCTAAGATGTTGAGCGATTTGTCGCGAGACAAATTTGTTGTGCAACGTCAGGATATTTTATTCAGTTAGAGGAAGACCATCTGCACGTTCCTGTGCTAAAATGATGTGTACATGAGAAACGTACATGTACCTTTTAGTGTGTGTGTGTGTGTGTTTGTGTGCGCGTGCCGGCGCCTACACGTATGCGTGCATATATGAGGAAGTATGTCTACATATTCTGGAATGTACGTGTACATCTAAAGAGAGAAAGTGAGAGACAGAGAGAGAGAGAGAAAGAGAGAGAGGAAAAAAATAAGCAGATTTACTTGAAGACACTAAACCAAATTACTCAGATATCCCCATACAAATTCGCCATTGGTAACGCTAACAGCCAAACGATAATTCACATCTACACAAGATAATTCAATTTCGATTTGTTACCTAACCGCGACTTTATCGATCATTTCGAATGATGATCGGAAATGAAGATTTAACTCGTTTTCGTAGACGACGTCAGACTGTTTACAGACAAAATGTCAATATTTTGTCAAGGTTCAAGAAGCTCCCAATCTCAAGCGATTTAATTATTTATTTTTATTTCGCTAATGCGAACGTAAATTTTTGCTCTGAAATGCTGTAATCACCTCCGATAATTCCTGTTTTGCTTCTTCTCGATTTTTTTAAAGAAACTAATTACATCTATATTTTCATGTGTTCCTATATTTACACACTTCCTTGTAGGTATATCCATTCATTCACTCTTGCATTTATCTATTTTTTCTTTTTTTTTAGATATCTACATATTTGTACAAATTTCTTTGTTGATTGGTTGATCTATTCTTTCACACACTTGTCTATTTATTAATTTATTATGTATATATGTAGTTGATCGCCAGGCGGAATATATCTTTGCAAAGTTCGGATAGTTTGGCTGGATCATTTAAAAATTTCGAGTTCGATCCCAGGCCCATTTTGAACCAACCAGTTCCTCCTGAACAGTTAGTCTGGAAGGTGATATCTTTTAATTGCTCAGGCGAACTGTTTAGGCTGGAATACCAGCCTTCCAGTTAAAACTGTACATGCAAATCAGTTTCAGAGTAGCCTGAAGTATGGTCTGTTGGTTTCAACTTCGCAGAGATGAAAAAAAAAGATCTCAGCCGTTAAATTAAAAGTCTTAGGGAAATGCAAACATAAACATGATGAAAAATCTGTAATTCAGCGAGATTGGACAACTACAGCCAGCTCTTCATCATGTTTAAGGAAGAAAATCTTTGCCGAGTTCAGGATGAACGCCGACTACAAAATGAATTTTTCTTTTCGATTGACTACATTGTTGGAAGATTTTAAAAAAGAAGAAGAAGGAAAAAAAGAATGTATAGTCATCTAAATGCAAATAGGAGAACACAGATCTTATCTTAATCATGATCCTTTTTAACCGTTTTCTGTTCGAATCTGACAGCGACATGACGTCACACCTGCAAGCGATACTTCACCCTGATTGGCGGGAATCTGTATTTCCTTATAGCGCCTTGGCAAAATTAAATCATTTGGAGACGCAACCTACATTCATATCGTACACCAACATTTTAATTTTTTTGAACGAAAAAGAAGAAGAAGAAAAAAAAAAGGATTTTGTGTGGGGGGATGGCAGAAATAATTTTCCCAAGAGATTTTGCATTTTGATGACGTGGGGGTGGGGGGGGGAGAGGCAGAGGGGGGGGGGATGATGGGAGATCTCCACCGTAAGGCAATCTGGAGATTTTGATATTAATTTTCTGTCATATTTGATTATTTCGACGGGTCTCTCTTCTTATCTTTGTTCCACTTCAGAGACGCCCAAATTTCTTTGGTCTCCTTGCCGCATTTATCATTAGTTATCTCTCAATTTATTATTATTTACTATTTAACTGTTTGTTTGCTATTTAACTATACGTATGCATTTATTTATTTATTTTATTTATTATTTATATTATAATTATTATTATTTTTTTCTTCTTTTTTTCGCATCCGACCTAGTTATGGACCAAAAGGTCTCCTGTCGGCATGCTCCGCCTTTGTAAACCTTTGTAATCCTTCTCTTTCTTATTCCAATTCTTTAAAGGTCTCTATTTCTGTCCAATTATTTCCCCCCCATTTTCCGTTTGTTCTCGCCCCTATTCCAATTCTTAGTTTGTCCCCATTTTTATTACAATTCCTTATCGATACCTAGTATTATCCTATTTCAATTTCTCTTATCACTAGTTGATTCCTATTAACACTAGGTTCCCATTTTCACCCAATTAATGTACCAATTTAAATCCCAATTCACTTCTCATTTCTTTCCATCTCCATTTTCTATTCCCAGATCGATCCGATTCCCATTCCTATTTCAATTCTTAGTTCGTTCCCATACCATTCCAATTCCTAATCCCAATTCACCTTGGTTCTCATTCCTACTCTACCCCCATTCGGTTTCAATTAATTTTTACCTGATTCCAATTCCTACATTCCAACTCCTAGTTTGTCACTATTCCAATTCCTATTCCCACTCCCCAGGGTCTCGTTCCTACTCTACCCCCATTCGGTTTCAATTAATTTTTACCTGACTCCAATTCATACATTCCCATTCCAACTCCTAGTTTGTTCACTATTCCTACACCATTCCAATTCCGATTCCCATTCTAATATCGTTCCTGTTTCTGTTTCAACCTTTTTATTCCTGATTTCCATCCCCAACTCTTCATAACTTTCAATTCCAGTTCAGAAGCGGAACCGAATCACTGATTCCCGGGAGCGTTGGTCCCCTTCCCAGTCCGCTTGCGAGGCTGAAGACGCAAAAATGTTCAGTTCTAAGAATATTGATGGAATGAATTTCACATTGCACTCCGCTATCGCGGATATGAAATGTTGATGTGTGTGTTTACATTATGTGAAAGCGTTTCAGTTGAAACGCATGGGCGCACGTGTGTACATGTATGAATTTATAAGCATGTTCTTATGTATACAGATATTTGCATGCGTGTGTGTGTGTGTGTGCACGTGATTCACCATGGTTTTGGATCACGTGTTGGACGCGTGATCGTCTGCTATTTCCCCTCCCGGAAGAGAGCTCAGAGGTCATATATGAGCGATCTATGTGTAATGATGTGACTTTACACGCGCGCGCGCCCACGAGAGGTGGAGTAACGACTCGCAGCGCAGCGATACTGAAATTATTTCAGCCCGGGGGGGGTACGAACCCGGACCACTGTAGCAGCGGTTGCGAACGCTACCACTACGCCATGGGGTCGTGTGTGTGTCTGTGAGTGTGTGTGTTCTTAATTATATTTACCTAAATAATATATAGGAAAGAAAGCTGCAATTTTAGTATTATTTTCGTTCATGGTTTTAGACGAAAGAAGAAAAGTGCAGACAAAAAAAAAAAAAAAAAAAAAAAAAGGAAGAATGGAAAGGAGAGAATCCAAGTAGACAAAGTTCCCAATCAAATTCAGAGACTAGAGAAGAAGAAGAGAAACATGGGTTAGACGAATACCGAGGAAATTCTTGGTAAATGTAAATTATATATTAAACAGTGCAACTTCAGACCAGCTACAGTGAAGTATTATTAAAAGAACAGAAATGTAAGAAAGAAAAAAAATATATATAAAAATTTTACCAAAAACTTTACCCTTCAAAAACTTCGGTTAATAAATCCATCTACAGACATTCGTTGCTTAGCAGAAGTTATAAATGAAGAAGAAACTTTAGTTCTAAAAATATGAAACGAGAAAATGTACCAGAGGAAGATGACATACTGATAAATATTCTGGAGAACGCAGGAAATGAAGGACATTGTAGAGTAACTCGGCTATACACTCATTGTATATTTCGGGAAAGCGTTCCTAAATCATAATGCAGTGCTACAGTGGTAGACTTCACAAGAGATGGGACCAGAGAGATAAAAATATACAAAATATACAAAATATTCCAAGCTTATTCGAATAGACTAAATAAGGTTTTAGATAGAAGCTAGCCAAGCGAGCAGACAGGCTTTGGAAACAGATGCCCCGCCATAGTCCATCTAGACAATGAAACAACTGATTGAGAAAACGACAGAATACAATAGCCCTTTGTGTTTATTTTTTGTGTGAATTACGTAAAGCCTTTGACTTGGTAGAACAAAGGGAAATACTAAAATCTACGCGTGTGCACAGGGTGCAAACAAATACATTGTAGTATTTCTACAAAATATTTACGTGAAATATACCACTGTAATTCGACTTTATAAAGATAATTGAAAAGTCAAAAAACAGGAAATTAGTATGGCAAGGCAACTACCACCGTAATTCGTCTTTATAAAGGTAAGTGAAAAACCAAGAAACAGGAAATTAATATTACGAGGCAATGGAATTTCATTCAAGCTATTTATAACTCGTCTCAAAGAGATTTCAGAGAGATGAGTTGAGAATATTAATTGGGAATTTCTTAATCACCTGAGGTTCTCCAAAGGACATTATTCTCATTACAGAAACCGCAAAAATCTGAACAAGGAAAGTCTCAAATTAGGTTTGAAGATCAATAAGAGCAATGTCTTAGTTCAAAGTAAACCAATTATGATATAATCAATTGTAAGAATCTTGAAGTTGAAGAGGAGGATTGTTTAGATTAAATGTTAAAAACTGACCACAGGCCAAGAAAATGAAACACAATGACACATCAGAACCTGTTCGAAAATATCTGATAAATATAAAAACATTATGAGAATCATTCTACATGTATGCATGGAACACAATCTTTACAATCAGTGTATAATCCCAGCCATGAACTATGGATGTGAAACTTGGAAATTGACAGAGGCAATGGATACAAAGTTAAGGAATGCACAGAGGAACGGAGAGATTAAGTTTGACAGTAACACTGACAGACAGAAAGAAGGCATGTTAGGCAAAAGAGCAGACCGGAATGAAACATATCAGGAAGGCTATTAAGGAAGGTAATCAAAGAGGATGATAGGTAGAAAAAACTCTGCTACTGACTGGACGCGTCAAGATGGTAAGCACGGAAGAGGAAGACCAGACAAAACATGAAGAAACGAAATAGAGAAGTTTGCAGGCGTGACGTGGTAGAGGTTGGCGTTGTCATATGACCCATGGGAAAAAAGTTTGGCGAGGCATTTGTTCATGAATGGACTACGAATGGCTGATTGGGTGACTGAAAGATTGATTGATTGAGGTCCTCTTTTTAGGCTATTCCATGAATAGACACATTTGTACATTTTTTTTAATCCGTCAGGCATGTGATCTTTTTTCAATTTGTTCTGATGATTTCGTGTGTGTGTGTGCGTGTGTGTGTGTGCATGCGTGTATGTGTGTGTGTGTCTGTGATTCAACATGGTCTTAGATCACGTGTTGGACTCATGGTCGACAGCTATTTCCCTTCCGGAAGAGAGCTCAGAGTTCATATATGACCGATCTGTGGGTAATGTTGTGGCCTTACACGTACACACACACCCAACACCCCGCCCATGAGAGCTAGAGTAACGACTCGCAGCGCAGCGATACTGAAATGATTTTCAGCCTTGGGTGGGATTCGAACCCAGACCGCCGTAGTGGCGTGTGTGTGTGTGTGTGTGTGCCTGTCTGTTGTCTGTGTGTATACGTGCGTGTGTATTTGCGTATGTGGATGTATGTGTGTATGTATGTATGCGTGTGTGCACGTGGGTACATTTCCGTGTGTGTACGTATTTCCTTGATTTACGAGTCTTGCTGCGGTTGTGCTGTGTCTTGCAGTGGACAGGATGCAGGGATGACCCGTCATCCAGGAGGTCCCAAGATTAGAGGGAGGGAGGAGGGTGGGGGGAGTAGAATATGTAGGGGATGGAATGGGTGGAAGTGGTTTCTATGCCTTTATTTTGGCTAACCCCCGTGTAAGGGGGAAAAAGCCTTTGGTATATGTACGAGTCTACATATCGCATTTGTACTGTATGTCGGACCATGTGCGTTCAGCGACGAATTGCATCGAGAGTAAAAAGAACTTTTTTCAACGACTGTACAGACGGGTTGCCATGGAAACGAGGGCTGTTCTCTTTGATTACAAATATAAAAACAAGAACAGTGTCAGGTTTAGAGGGAATGATAATCCTAATAACGTGATAAACATAAAGAAGAAAAAGTAATTAAAATATTTATTTGTTGGTACGTTTCTCCTTTTGCACTGTCTTAACATATTAACTTATTGAAAATGATTAAATAGATAAATGAATATACAAGTAAACGAATAAATTAAATGAATAGATAAATGGATTGATGAATGGATAAATAGATAAATATATAAATAAATGAATAAACAAATAGATCAATATATGAATGAATAAATTAATGAATATAATTTTGAATAAATGAACAAATAAATGTATAGATACATAGATAAATGAATAAACATACATATATATATATATATATATATATATATATATATATATATATACATATATATATAATACATAAATAAACGAATAAATAAACAAATGAAAAAATAGACCAATCAGTCATTCAATCAATCAATCAATCAAGAAATGAATGAATAGATAATACATCAAATGAGATATCATATGAAGAATATCACCAGTGAAAGGATCTACTGGTTCCCAAAGTGGGCGGTGCCGTGTATGGGAGGAGGGGGCCGTTTTTATTTATTATTATTATTATTACTATTATTATTATATATAGATATATATATATATTATTTTTTATTATTATTATTTTTTTGGTGGGGGGGGGGGTTAAATGCCACTACCACGGGCTTTGTGTGAGCCCTTGTGGTGAGTGTTTATGGAAGACACACACTGTGCAGAGATAAGATGGGATGGTGTAGCTTGTCAGAGGAGCATGGAGGTCATAAGGAATCAACCTGGAACCTGGAAGCCAAGGGAACGCCATCCTGGAAAAGTCTGGAAATCCCTCTCAGTAAACTTTCTTCAGTCAAACACCAGACGATTTCCTTCAGTTTAGTGAAGGAATACCTCTCACAAGTCAAGGTCGAAGTCTGGACTATTTTCTTTTGATGTGGAGCGTTGGGCTTCGATCCCAGGGGCTGACTCCCGAAGACCGCCTCTCTCCTTTGTATGTCTACAGTACAAAGGGCAAAGGTTACGGCTATGCCCACAGCTAACCGATCCAGACTTGATCTTGAAAAGAACAAGACTTTATCCTTTCATGACAAAGGGTATTTTGCCCTTAAGTATAATGTGATGGTGTTCATTGTATTTGATTTATTAATCTATTTGCGCGCGCGCGCGCGCGCGTGTGTGTGTGTGTGTGTTATGTGTAAGGTCAAAACATTACAGATCCGTCCATACGAAATATGAAGTTCTCAACCGGAGGTAATAGCTGTCGATCACGAGTCCAGCACGTGGTCGAAGACAATAGTTCTTGTACTGTATACTAGTCCAGCACGTGGTCGAAGACAATAGTTCTTGTACTGTATACTACCGCTAGGTTAATACACGCACACACACACACGACTCGATGGCGCTGTGGTGGCGTTTGCTGGCGCCACTACGGCGGTCCGGGTTCGAATTCCGACCAGGGCTGAAATAATTTCAATATCGGTGCGCTGCGAGTCGTTACTCCAGCTATCGTATGCGGGGAGTTGGGTGTGTGTGTGTGTCAGGTCACAGCATTACCCATAGATCGGTCATATATGAGTTCTGAGCTCTCTTTCGGGAGGGAAATAGCAGTCGATCACGAGTCCAACACGTGATCCTAAACTATTGTGGTGAAACACACACACACACACACACACACACACACACACACACACACACACACACACAGTATTATGGTGCTCTTCAAGTTCCGAACAGGGCCTGATGTCATTCCCGTGGATTTGGCAGGCCAAGACTCTAACGACTTCATCAAACACACCCGCACTACACACTCCGTCCAATCCCGCCGGGTCACCACAATACAATGGTGGGCATAAAGCGTGAAGGCCATTTGACATCTCAAAAACCCTATTTTTTTATGACGATCTAACAATTCTTTCTCTTTTTGCTGTAAACTCTGATTGGTAATAGCGTGGTTGGGTGATAACGAAAAAAATGTGGATGGGGCTTTCGTGCCCCAGAGTTGGCAAAGACACAGGAGCCACGTCCCTATTCTGGGTTGACAAGTACCTGGGCAAGTCTGAGGACTCCGTCAAATGCAAGTGGAACCGTGATCCTTTCGATTTTGAAAGGGACAGGAGGTCCGAACTTGGAACATAGTGGTTAGGCTGGTACGTTTCCTTGATGGACTTATCGTCGTTGTCATACCTGAATAGAATCACCAGTGACGGTTATGTCGATCAAATAATTCAGGTACGTATGACAACGAAGATAAGTCCATCAAGGAAACGTACCAGCCTAACCACTAGCTACAAGTTGGCCTGGTTCACTGTAAAATTAAGTACGGACGGCAGTTTGCAGTCGACTTAGTTCATCGGGAGTAGATTAACTTCCATGTTGGAGAATTTTATAGGCTCGATAGCACAGTTTGCAACATAGTGTTTGTCACAGGAAAGCAGGGATGCCATAGCTGAATTCGCTTTTCAGTGAGAAGGAAGACATTCGAGGGTTTTAGAAAGAGATTGAGCGGGTTTGTGGAAATAAGAGCCAATCAGGTATTTACAAATTAGTTCAGTCAGTCATCGCGGACCATCGTTGCCGATGACGACGCTGTTCTGCATCCGTTTGTGAAAGTGATGAGTTTGTGAAGATGATGAATTTTAACGATTGTGTCGTTCATGCCATCGTAGCAGGCTGTCGAGTCCAATGCGGGAGCCGCAAATTTTATCGCATTTGTGGCAAAGGTGTTCTTCGCGAGGAGTTGGTTGGGCCCCAGCCATACGTTGGTGACGTTTGGAGCGGTTTCCGGCTCTCTGTCGTGAAGTTTCGATTGCAAGTCTGTTAGTAGGCTACCACTCGTACATACTGTCCTCCAAGTCTGTCTGTCTGTCTACTGCTAGTGTCTCAAGCTCGTTTGGATTTATATTGCATTTTTTGAGTAGGTCCTAACAAAACAAAACAAAAAAAAGTTCAATCCATTGGCGTTTCACCAAACTCCAGAACCAAAACTGACAGGGAAGAACGTCGAATATCGAATGTCGGTTTGTGATTTCCTTAAACGAGTTGACCTCTGAAGATTTTCTTTTCTTGTAGATGATTTATTTTATTTACGAGACTTGACGTTGCAGATTCCAGAACAACAGACCTTGGGCTCTCCACAACGATGACATTCCTTAACAACTGAGAAATCGAAGACCGTTGGCGTCTCCTTGACGTTCGCAGCGAAAAAGGCTGATGCGGGTTATCGAAGACAATCATGAGACATCAAGTATTTCCGGGACGTTGTGTTGGCCAGCCATGTTATTCCATTCCTACGGAACCCAGAAAATGTCGACGTCAAGATCACGTTTCTGCACGAGTGAGGGACTATGAATCTTCTGATGGCAAATAAGGTCTTTGTTTTTTTATTTATCTATTTTATTTGTTTGATTATTTTATTGATTTATTTTTATTGATTGATTAATTGATTTTTATTGATTTATTATTATTATTATTTATTATTATTGGGAAGCTCGCTGGCTGAGCGGGTTAGGGCGTCGTTACTTGCGGTGAAGGTCGAGGGGATGGCGGTTCGAATCCTGCCACCGGCGAAATTAAATTAAGGGCATAGTTTATTAAAGTCCTCTGTAAGGGCCACCGTCCTAGCCTTCCGATGAGAGGAGTTTGTGACGTTAAACCATATAATTATCAGCACCATCATCATATTATTATTATCATTATTTATTTATATATATTTATTTATTTATATATTCTTATTTATTTATATATTTTTATTTATTTATTTATCTATTTATTTTTATTGATGGGTGGCCGGAAGCATCGCCCGATCTCAAAGCCTGTGAACACTTTGGGGGGCGATACTCAAGGGCAGTGCTGAACATCACCCAGAACACCAAGGAAGAGCTTCTCCCTGCTTTGACTAGCGCCCTCAAAGAAATGGAGTCTGAGAGTGTCATGTTTGTCTCCGTCTTAGAATCCCGACATGCGCGTTTAGAAGCAGTTCGGTCGGTGGGGACGCTAATTTCCAAAGGAAAGGCTCGAAATTGGACAAAAAATATCGAACAATACAATTTTTTTTTTTTTTTTTATCATTATTATATATTTTTTCCGCATCTGACCTAGTTATGGACCAAAAGGTCTCCTGTCAGCATGTTCCTCCTTTGTATGTATATTTTTTCTTTATTCGTGATTTCTCCCTTCTCCTAGATTGGGTTGGACTGAGTAGAGGTAAGGTGTTGGGACACCCTCTATGTGTGTGTGTGTGTGTAAGATTCACCATTGTCTTGGATCACGTGTTGGACTCGTGATCGACAGCTATTTCCCTCCCGGAAGAGAGCTCATATGTGACCGATCTATGGGTAATGCCGTGACCTTACACGCACACACACACACAACTCCCCGCCCATGAGAGATGAAGTACCGGCTTGCAGCGCATCAATACTGAAAAATTATTTCAGCCCTGGGCGGATTTCGAATCCGGACCGCCGTAGTGGTAGCCGAGAACGCTAACACCGCAGAGTGCGGGGTGATCTAATAGAGGTGTTCAAGTGGATCAAAGGCTTTAACAAGGTCATCATATCAAAACAACAGGGCAGGACTCGCAGTAATGGATTTAAACTGGATAAATCTAGGTTTAAGAAGGGAATAGGCAAGAATTTGTTTACTAATAGGGTGGTCAACGAATGGAATAGACTTAGTAACCATGTAGTGAGCTCTGAAACTATTAGTTGTTTTAAGAAACGATTAGACAACTTTATGGATGAGGATGACAGGTGGTGATGGATACGGAGCTGCCTAGTGTAGGCCTTATGATCTCTTGCAGTCTCTTTCATTCTTATGTTCATCTTGTGTGTATGTGTGTGTGTGTGTGTATTTGTGTGTATGTGTGTGTGCGTGCGCGTGTATGTGTGACAAATCTGCAACAGATGCAATCCCGGGACTGCAAAGCTTCAGCCTCCCATGCAATTTCCTGCCAATCGTTCCTTCCGCCCTCAAGAGCGACCTTCCAATTTTCTTCAAGAATTTTCTTCAAGAAACGTATTCAAAAATACATTCCTCTCTTGGCCCCCGGAGGTCCCATTAGTGTGCTACGGGGCCGCAGCATTTCTCCTGTGCCAGTAATTGTAAATTGGGAGGCAAATCTAACATTAGGTTAATTTCATGGTTAGGGGTGTATTTGTTATACCTGAACATTGATTATCCAGGTACATTTTTTTTTTTTTTTTTTTTATCTATTGGAGTAATGGGGTAAAGGGTTAAATGCATCAAACCGAAGGAGTTAATGATAGAGAAAAGATTGGAATCTGCAGACCTATACTGTTACAAAAGGAAATGTGTCGCTCAGCGTGTCAATCGCATAGGTTAATGAGTTCTCAAATTCAGTGGTGCGTTTTCATATACTTATGTGGTCCATCAGGTCGGAAGCGGGACGAAGGTCCGCGAAACAATTTTAGAGCAGAAAATTTCTGTATCATTTGTGTATGTGTGTGTGTGTGTATATATATGCATTTCTTATTAAATAACACAGCAAACTGGGCGTTAGTTATCTTCTTATTGAGACTTTCTTAACGCCCAGTTTGCTGTGTTATTTAATAAGAAATGCATTGAAGAGAACCTGCTCCCTAAATTACACTAATATAGATATATATATATATATACATATATATATATATATGTATATATATTTATATATATATATATATATTTGTAAAATAGTGGAACATATTTTCTGTAAGACACGTGGAGTTGAAAACGACAGCATTTTTGCAGCTGTTTAACTTTTTCTGATATTCTTGATCTTTCTAGTGATATTTTTATGCAAATGTAATTTATGCTTATCCGCTCGCAGGGAATTTTATAATTAGAAACATCGAGAATATAAGAAAAAAAATGTTGGTTTCAATTTTCAACGACACATACACACACACACACACACACACACACACACACACACACACACATATATAAATATATATATATATATATATATATATATATATATATATATATAGATATATATATAGTTTATTGGGTATAGCAGCATTACTGCTCAAAATATACAGCCTACAAAAATTATAAAATTATAAAACTCTGACAATGAAAAGATGTTACAACCATTAAGAAACAAAACAAAGCAGTAAGCTAAAGAATAGCTGTGTTGTGCAATATTGTTATTTCTTGTTGATTAAATCTACAAATGTCGGTATGGGGCTCTTCTTATACCGGTCGGTGCGTGCTATGATCGGTTTGATGGTATTGTGGTGCCGCATTTGTAGCCGTGGTTGTGGTGCCGAAGGAGGTAGCAGGTTCTGGTGCCGAGGTTGTTTAACTAGGGTGACCGCAAACAACCTTAGACGCTGAAGGTAACGGCCAGCAAGGGCTGGAAGTCCGAGTGTTGTGAAAGCGACAGGCTCTTTTCTGCACTTTCTCCGGCTGTCGCTGCTGCGTGACTTTAAGTGAGGAGGCCCAGGAGGGTGACGCGCACATTAACTAGGGCAAAATGTAGGAAGTGTGTGCATATATATATATACATATATATATATACATATATATATACATACATATATATATATATATACATATATATACATACATATATATATACATAAGACATAAGAACATAAGAAATAAAGGAGACTGCAAAAGACCATAAGGCCTACACTAGGCAGCTCCGTATCCATCTAAAGTTGTCTAATCGTTTTTTAAAACAACTGATAGTATCAGCGCTTACTACGTGGTTACTAAGTTTATTCCATTCATCGACCACCCTATTTGTAAACCAATTCTTGCCTATTTCAAATCTAAATTTGTCCAGTTTATACCCATTACTGCGAGTCCTGCCCTGTTGTTTTATTATGATGACCTTGTTTGCATCACCCTTGTTATCTAATGCTCTGTTTGCTTTATTTCTGGCGCTAATGCACTGGCCCTACGTTTAACACGCTACACTTAGAGATATTGAAGTTCATTTGCCATTTCACCGACCATGTTAACAGTTTATTAAGATCATCCTGCAGAATCTGGGCGTCTTCTCCTGACCTAATTAGGCGTCCTATTTTAGTGTCGTCCGCAAACTTACTAACATCACTATTCAACCCATCGTCTAAGTCGTTTATATACATAATGAACAACAAGGGACCCAAACCGAGCCCAGGGGGACCGCTAGTAACATTGCCCCACCTAGATTTTATTCCATTTATGGTGACCCGCTGTTTTCTGTTACTAATCCAAGCTCTAATCCATTCTAACACTTTTCCTCCTATGCCATGGGCTTTGATTTTATTTAGTAGTCTCTGGTGTGGCACTTTGTCGAACGCTTTGCTAAAGTCAAGGTAAATAACATCGTAATTTTCATTGTTGTCTGACGCCTTATATACCTTAGTGTAAAAGGATAGAAGATTAGTCACGCATGACTTACTTTTGGAGAAACCATGTTGTGAATCACGAATTAAATTATGCCCTTCAATGTGTTCTCTGAGTCTATTTACTATTATTGATTCAAGCATTTTTCCTATAACCGATGTCAAACTGATTGGCCTGTAGTTGCCTATGGTCGATCTATCTCCCTTCTTAAAAACAGGAACAACGTTTGCCTGCCTCCAAGCAGTTGGAACAGAACCAGTGTCTACCGATTTATTGAATATTTCAGTTAATATATATATTATATATAATATATAATAATATATATATATTAAATCAACACCGTTACGGGCCACGAACTGGGGTCCAGTAGAATGCTATGCTGGCACGTTACAGGATTGAGGATCGCAACGGCCAGGTTGATTATGTGAAAGACTTCACTGTAAGGAGTGATTTGCTCCATGGTATACATACACACACACACACACACACACACACACACACACACACACACACACACACACACACATATATATATATATATATATATATATATACATATATATATATATATATATATACAGTATATATATGCATGAGAAATCACATGAACTCGTGATTCTAAATATGCAGAAAAAACACAAAGGAAAATAGAAAAATTATGACCGAATGCTTTCGCTTATTTAGACATCCTCAGGGTACATACAATGAATATCCATACATGAATACATATACAAAGTGGGAGGCCATGTAAGGGAACAGGAAAAGGTTGTGAGGAAGTCTCTCATGGGTAACCTATGCCCTTTGCGGCCACGGACGTTTTAGCCACAATTTTTTTTTCTTCAATAAAATGATCAAGTTTGTACATTTCTTGGCTTAAATTCTAGTTGTTGACAAATGTATCTTCAGACTGGATTCTATTACATTTCTGGTTAAATATGACTTATTTCTAAAAATTTCTTTGGCACCCTCCCAATTAATGCAATGACTAAATCCCTTAAATGAACAAATAATTCGTTAGATCTTTGACTACTCCTGACCCTATACTGATGTTGCTTTAACCTTGGGAGGGTGCCAAAGAAATTGTTAGAAATAAGTCATATTTGACTAGAAATGTAATAGAATCCAGTCTGGTTAAAGATACATTTGTCTACAACTTAAATTTAAGTCAAGTAATGTACAAACTTGATCATTTTATTGTTAAAAAATGAAAAAAGAAAAATGGTGGCCCAAACGCCCGCCGCCGCGAATGGTATGGGTTAACCACGAGAGACTCCTTCACAGCCTTTTCCTGTTCCCTTACATGGCCTCCCACTTTGTATATATATATAAATATATATATATATATATATATATATATATATATATACATATATTCATGTATGTATATTCATTCTATGTACCCTAGACGAAAGCGCTCGGCCATAATTTTATTATTATTATTTTTTGCATACAGTGTATGTAATATATATATATATATATATATATATGTGTGTGTGTGTGTGTGTGTGTGTGTGTGTGAAGAATGGACAACAAAATGAGTGGTAGGGTGGTGAGATAAACACCGAGAATCGTTGAAGTTTTAATTACTGACGTTTCGCTCTTAACAGAGCTTCTTCAGAGTGTACATACATGGTCAGAAAATCAACATTTTATACCTCGTATCATTCCGCGTTCCTTCCTTAACTCACCCCATCCCTCCCTCTCGTACCCTTCAACTCCCGTAGGACTATCCAGCCGGACGTTTTGGACAGCTTGATAAAACCATCCCGACGGTTACAGCTGGGCTGGGGTGTTATGAAAGCTGCCTCGACGATTTTTCGTTTCTTCTTGTCTAACCCTTTTGGTAATATTTCCACTCAGTCCCAGTTAGGTAAATGTCCATATTTCTCCGCATAAACCACCAAGGCATTTGATGTTCGGTGGGCTCTCAGGTCACTCGTGTGCTCATATGTCCGTTTGTGTAGGCCTCTTCCTGTCTCTCCGAAGTAGTTTAGGTTACAGCCACCACATGAGATCCTGTAAACCATGCTGTTGTTATTGTGTTCTCTTCTACCCTTAACTCTCACTATTTCACCTATCTTCATATTGGATGAACTGGCAATCTTCAGCCCTGCTCTGCGGAGTAAATGTCCCAACTCTTCTGTGTACTTGGAGTTGGGAACCACAATAAAGTCACCTTCCTATTCCAGACTTATGCTTGAATGGGCCTCTATTAATTGCGACCCTTCCTCAGCCTTCAGATGCACAGTCAGATCGTCTGAGTCTGCCATGATACTATTGATAAAACGTGTTAAGAATTTATAATCACTAGGGTTCCGACAAACATTATATAATTTTCAGAGAGGCTAAATATCCGTCATTATTAACCAGGTGCCCGGTGGACCCCAAAAGGAAGAGTGTCTAGATGAATCGAGACCCCTTTTTAGTCAGGAACTAGAACGATATCTGAAACTCGTTCTTTTGAACTGAAAGGGCTGAGTGGTATCGAGTCCTGGCAAGGTCGCCACCGTTGACCGAAATTTAATTTCGAATTTTCGAATTAAGTATTCATTTACGAAATTTCACATTTTCACTGCAAACGGCTACTTGTACATTAATTCTGGCTGCCACCAGCCGATTTCATTCTTCCGAGGGGCAAAACAATAATCATTGTTCATGTAAGGATCCTTAAATCTTGAAAAACAAAGCAAAAAACATTGGAGAAGTGCCTCCTAACAAGCCCAGCCAGCCGTGACGTCACAGTTAATTACGAGGCCAAACAATGGGACAATTGGTTCTGGTTGAGTCAACTTGGCCACAGTGCCATGGGCGATCTTCCTATTGTGCCACGCGGGATTGTCACTAAACCTTCATTTACATTTACCTAAGAAGGCTTTCCTAAGTTTACCTAAAAGTTTGTTTAATATACCTCAAATCTAGTTATAGTTTGTTCGTATTAGTTTGGCGAAGGAATTGGGAAAAGTAATTAGACTGTTGAGTTATTGCTTCTCTCTCTCTCTCTCTCTCTCTCTCTCTCTCTTTTCAGACAAAATCTGGCACCAACATGAATCATGGGTAACGAAAACTTGTATGTGAGAAAACATTTGAGAATTATGAAAACATTAATCATTTTGTTGTGAATAGTATAATTTTCTATTTTTGTGATATACAAAATTTCTATGTCCACATATATATTTCAACTTAAGTGTTTTGCATATAACATAATTCTTTTAATTTCAATATATACGTTTGAAATATTACTTTTCTAATATGTAGCCTGTCAAATAGCAATTTTCCAGCAGTTAAAAAAGAACATATAAAGAATCATATGTTCTTTGGCTCCCTCATCGCCTGCAGTTTTATTTTGAAAGGAGGAGTGAAGGGGAGGGGGAGTGACTCCCAGATATTTTTTTTACCAACTTTCTCGTTTCAAAAAAAAAAAAAAAAATCAATCACCTTTGCTTACCCTCGCCTGAAGTTGTCGGCAGGTGTTGTATCTATATACTTAATCCTTTTAATTTGTTTTCGATGTTTTCTTTTTTACTTTCGTACGAAGGTTAGCTTGACTTCAAGCTCATTGTGAACTGCAGTTCGTGATGTCTGGATTCAGTGGTTTACTTGTTATCCTAACGTTAATAGACAGCTGGGCGCGCTCCCAAACGATTAAAGTTTAAGAGACAGGTTCATACCGAAATAAAAGTCCGGTAGGCCACATACTATACCAAAGAAAATTTTAGTAGGCCACATCCAAAAGGTAGGCCACATACTATACCGGCACCTATATTGCTTTAATAGTTTGGGAGTGCTAACCGCGGGCAAACTAAAGCGGAACGCATCGAGGAACGCCCCCGGCTCTGTTAATAGAATTAACAAGAACAAAAGAACAAGAATGAGAGGCGCTCGGTTGAACATAAGCTTCCGGAAAGGTGATCCAATAGAGGTGTTCAAGTGGATCAAAGGCTTTAACAAAGGTGATGCAAACAAGGTCATCATCTTAAAACAACAGGGTAGGACTCGCAGTAATGGATTTAAACTGGTCAAATTTAGATTTAAGAAGGAAATAGGCAAGAGTTGGTTTACTAATAGGGTGGTCAACGAATGGAATAGACTTAGTAACCATGTAGTGAGCGCTGAAACTATCAGTTGTTTTAAGAAACGATTAGACAACTTTATGGATGGGGATGACAGGTGGTGATGGATATGGAGCTGCCTAGTGTAGGCCTTATGGTCTCTTACAGTTTCCTTCATTCTTAGGCTCTTATGTTCGGTTACAGTGAAGAGAACACCGTAACATTCACACACTTTGGATGTGTTTGCACCGAGCGAGTCTCTGCTGATTCTCCTCAACCGTTTGTGAGTTCGTTTGAGCAGAAACGACGTCGGTTACAATCTTTTGTTTCTTTCGACCTCCAGAAGTCCAATTAACCTTTGCGTCGTATACTGAGAAACTGAATGGAAGAACGAAAGGAGCTGAACCTTTACGAATGTTAGATAGATTGATGAAGTGTTCTTAGAATGCTGCAAGCAAAGGATTCGTCTAGTTATTCACAGCATTTGAAGAGAATCGGGCCGGATTCGCTTGGTGTAAACGCACCATTAGACACCATGCTCTTGAACCACAACGGAAAGAGGACTCGATGATGGGACACATTCTTTGCATTCATTCAAAGAGTTGCATCTTCTAAGTGAAATCGGACAGCAAAAGGAAAATGGTGGTTACCAAGAAAATAGAACAGAATAATTATCACCATTAGTTTGCACCATAAAACAGTGGACAACGAAAAGAGGACTTGACTTGACTCTCTCTCTCTTTGCATTCATTCAAATAGTTGCATATTCTAAGTGATATCGGACAGCAAAGGGTTACTAAGAAAATAGAAGGCAATAATTATCACCATTAATTTGCACCATAAAACGGTGGAAAGGGTGCACCCCCCACCCCCGGCCCATTAATTCTTACCTGAACGATTCCGTTTGCAAAGGCGATGAAACAACAGAACCTCATAAAGGCCTCCGGTAACACATCACGCCACAACTCATCTCGCAAAGTTGTTCAACTTCGCGATGAAAAAAAAAGAGATATGTGAAACTTTGCGATAGAAATTAAAATTCTTTTCTTCCGTTAGCGAATACATAATGCGTTTAATGGCAGAGCGAGGGCTGTTTGGGACGAGATGAGAAGCAGTTTTATTCAGGTGATAAGAAGAGAGGACGGAAGGAACGTGATCGTGTTGGGTCTATGGTCGTAACGTGAGGTTTAAGGGATCACTAGGCTGAAGGGTTTATTAAGTTATTAAAATTATTATTCATTATTATTATTAAAGGAAACTCGCTAGCCGAGTGGGTTAGGGCGTCGTTACTTGCGGCGAAGGTCGAGGGGATGGCGGTTCGAGTCCTGCCACCGGCGAAGTTGAACCAAGGGAATGGTTCATTAAATTCCACGCTACAAAGCCCTTTGTGAGGGGCACCGTCCTAGCCTTCCAATAGGGGGGAGTTTGTGAGGTTAAACCATATATCTATTATCAAGGGTTTATTTTTTTATCTTTTTTATTTTTTAGTTATTAGAGGTAAATTAAGACAAGTATGTTACAAAGGTCGCCGTCCTTTATCGGCGTATTTTGCCACCGATAACGTGTAATATGGGGGATGGGTGTAACCCTCACTTCGAGTTTGGCCCACGCACCATTTTCTTTGACTAATTATTATGAAATTTCAGAAATTTAATTGCGATGCTGAAGTCGACAACAAGAGACCCGAAAGCTCTGGCCACCTCGACTTCAAGTGGATAAATTTTCTTCTTCTTCTTCTTCTTCTTCTTCTTCTTCTTCTTCTTCTTCTTCATCTTCTTCTTCTTCTTCGTCTTCTTTCATTTCGAAAAAGAATATTCATAAAAACAATAAAGACAAATATAGAAACTATGACAGACATATTTGTTCAGCTTAGGAAGACCTCCCTCGTATCCTTATGTATTAAGTGCATATAATAAATGTACAGAATACATAATACATCTACATATTCAAAATATACTTCATAATACATATACTGTGCGTGATGTATATACAATTCTACAAAATGTCTACGAATTACGCGTGTCAAAGCTGATTTGGGTTAACCTCGTCATCTTAGATATTATTATTATTATTATTTATTATTATTATTATTATTATTATTATTATTTATTTATTCATTATTTATTTATTTATTTATTTATTTATTTGGCCCGTCATCTAGGAGGTGTCGAGATGGGAGGGAGGGTGGAGGGGAGTGGAGTGTATTAGGGATGGAATGGGTGGGAATGGTTTTTATGCCTTTGTTTTTTGGCTACCTCCCTTGTAAGGGTGGGGGGAGCCTTTGGTATATGTATGTATGTATTTATTTTCACAAAACTGTAGCTATCAAATGGCGGATATTTTCTGAGGTTTAATCAATCTGATTATTCTCTAGACCTTGGTATCCTGAATTATTACTCTTTTTAATATATAACTTCAGTCGACTAATCACTATTTAGTTTTGGCTGAACCCGGGCTGTCTTGCTTAACCTTTGGAGGAACCTCACCTCCTCGCCCCCCCCCCCTCTCTCTCTCTCTCTCTCTCTCTCTCTCTCTCTCTCTCTCTCTTTCCCACCCTCCCACCCCCATTCGAGGCTGGACCCACTAATTAAGGCCAGTTGACGCAAACCAACAGGACGTCCTCGAGACAGTGGCATTCCTCCTCCTCCTCTTCCTCCTCTTCCTTCTCTTCTTCCTCCTCTTCCTCTTTCTCTTCCTCCTCCTCTTCCTCCTCTTCCTCTTTCCCCTCGTCATCCTCCTCTTCCTCCTCCTCTTCCTTCTCTTCCTTCTCTTCCTCCTCCTCCTCCTCTTTCTCCTCCTCCTCTTTCTCCTCTTCCTCTTTCTCCTCCTCCTCTTCCTCTTTATCCTTTTCCTCTTTCTCCTCTTCCTCCTCTTTCTCCTCGTCCTCTTCCTCCTCCTCTTCCTCCTCTTCCTCTTCCTCCTCCTCTTCCTCCTCTTCCTCCTCCAACTCTCGGACACGTCATTCTCCCTTTAATCCGGAACCATCTCGTTAACCTCGATCTTGTTTCTGTCTAATCTCCTCCTCCTCCTCCTCCTTAATCCTTCTCCTCGGGACGACCTTTCCCTTCAGGACAACCTCGACATTTGGAGGTGCTATGCCATTTCTCCAAGCACCACGCTTCCTCCTCCTCCTTCTCCTCCTCCTTAATTCTTCTCGAGACGACCTTTCCCCCTCAAGACAACCTCGACATTTGGAGGTGTTATGTCATTTCTCCACGTAACACGCTTCCTCCTCCTCCTCCTCCTCCTCCTCCTCCTCTACTTGGAATCTAATCCACAAATAAAATATTATCCCTTGCAATAAAAGATATGACAACCCGGCCTTTAAATGCAATTGGATAGGATAGTGGTAGCAGTAGTGTTAGTTCATCTTCTATGGCCTAGTTGCCCTGTTTTCTTAACTGTAGTTTAGTTTAGTTAACACAAACAGCCTCGTTGGGCCAGTGGGCCTGCTGTTGTTTGTTCTTCCTTTGTGTTCCTCCTCCTCTCCTCCTCCACCTTCTCCTCCTGCTCCTCCTCCTCTGCTGCTCCTCCTCCTTCTCCTGCTCCTCCTCCTCCTCCTCCTCCTCTCCTGCTCCTCCTCCCTTTCCTATTCGGACGTCTCCTATACTTCCCTTCCCTTCCCTTTCCTTCCCTTCTCCCACTTCCCCCTTTCCCTTTCCTCTTTCCCCCTTCGACCTTAGTCTTCGTCTTCATCTTCGTTGCCGTCGTCATCATTTTCACCATCACAGTCACCA
>NC_134818.1:2103433-2110933 GCF_046742065.1 Oratosquilla oratoria
ACAGCTGTATCTGTGTTTACATGATTTTTCACAACTTGTTTACTATTGTATAAAACTATTTACATTACAATTGTATCTGTGTGTTTACATGCTTTTCACAAATTGTTTACTATTGTATGAAACTATTTACACTATAGCTGTATGTGTGTTTACATGATTTTTCACAGTTTACTATTGTATGAAGCTATTTACACTACAATTGTATCTGTGTGTTTACATGCTTTTAGTAAATTGTTTACTATTGTATGAAACTATTTACACTTCACTGGATACTCACACATCCTAAAGATAAAGGAACATTTGTGTTCAATACAGATTTTGTGTTCAGTCTAACGCCATCAAAAGCAATTCAGTCCCATTCATCTTGCGGTGCCCCTGCCCTCCACAGCGTTCAAAATCCACTTGTAATTCGACACTCTTCCATCATTTCGTCCACCATTTTGTTCACAATTTCCCGCCGCTCCTTTGTTCTTGAGGGAAGAACAAGTCCCGGTGTCAAATGGCCATCATTTAATGTTTTTTTTTTCCTTCGTGGAAATCCATTGACGTCAACACAGACGATGCTCTCGCTATCTACGAAACATAAATAAAACAGAAATTAATATTTTGGCGTCGTGTATTTTTCGCGCGATTTTCGACACGCGAAAATATAGCGTCGCGTCTCAAGGCCTTAGCAATGGCATAGCTCTCCTGTGTTGACTAACTTCGTGTAGGTTTAACCAGAAGAAAATATGAAGAGAGCGGTCACCAAATGTAAGGGATCCTTGAAGTATTATGTAATAAAAAAGTATTTTTATTCAGTGATTCGAACCAAGATTTGAAGTGAATTATATATTTAACGTAACGTTATTATTATTATTATGTATGTATGTGTGTGTTATTCAACATGATCTTAGATCAAGCGTTGGACTCATGATCGACAGCCTTTTCCCTCCCGGAAGAGAGCTCAGAGCTCATATATGACCGATCTATGGGTAATGCTGTGACCTTACACGCACACATACCCCGAACTCCCCGCCCTTAAGAGGTGGAGTAACGACTCTCAGCGCGGCGATACTGAAATTATTTCAGCTCTGGGAGGGATTCGAACCCGGACCGCCGTAGTGGCAGCCGGGAGTTCTATTACTGCGCCATGTGTGCGTGCGTGCGTGTGTGTGTGTAGTGTAGATTGCAGATTCGTAGTAAAGACAGGAGGTAAGGAAACGGAATAGTTCGAGGTGATCATGGGGCTGAGGGCAGGTTCCATCCTGTCTCCAGTACTCTTCAGTTTCGTGGCTGGAAATGCGGCCAGGGAGAGTCTTAACCTCCTTCCAGGAGCGAGATTGGACACAGGAAGTACAGGACTCCAAGCGTATGCAGGCGACGTGGTGGTGGTGACAGCTGGTGAGACCAACGAGAAGTTCAGACCTTTCCAGGATATAGCGAGCGGGGCAAGAAGGCCTCGGACGCAATGAAACTAAGACTGTAATCATGAAAATGGGTAGAGAAGGCCGCAGAAGAGGTAATATGCAGGTCGGGAACCTAAATGTGCTTCACGCAGATAAATTCAAGTATCTAGGAGTTCTAGTATCGTAAAGAAATGAGATGGGCAATGGAATAAATGAAAAGATAGAGGCGGGAAATAGATGCTACAATGCTCTCTCTCCGCCATCATTAGAAGCAGATAGGTTAGCAGAAAAAAATTATAACGTAATTAGAACGACAGTGTTATACGGGTGTGAGATCAGGACATTGATCAAGGAAAGAAAAAATATAATTCTTCGGAAACACCATCATTAGAAGAACGGGGACGAATACATAATAGGGAACAAACAGGACAGGAATTGCTGCAAAATGTTGCAAGGGGAAGAAGAGCAAAATGGGCTGGATCCAACAAGATGGCCAAAAAATGGCGATAGAAGGAAGAGTCAGTGTTAGACGCTCCCTGGGGAAGATCCAGATCCGAGCGGAGCGATGGCGAAGTTAATGCAGAGGCCCCTCATGTGGTAATCATGGATGCCATTTTGTGGGAATTTTTCACAAATTTGTGTCCGAGAAATTTGCTCACATGGGATATTTTTATGAGCAAATTATACGTTGCAATAAACTTATTTGTGTATATAATAATTCCTTCTTTTTGTGGGAGGAAAATGTGGAAATCCAGATTTCTTTGTGGGAATTTTGTGGAAAAAATTTCACTTGTTTGTGGGAACTGGCATATATCACAGTGGCAACACTGTGTGGTATGTGTTCCCTCCCCCTTGAACTACTTAAATGGTTCCTTTATTTGATGCTCATCACTTCAGCATCAGAAGGAGCTCCATGTGGATCGAAACTCCCGTACCAGCCTTTTACAGAGCAAAATATCATATAGACCGAGTTTCTAAAGAAGTCAAATACACTATACAAACAAGAGACACCATTGAGAAAAAGGTATACATCACCGAACTCTATCAGTTTTGATTCAACAGATATATACATATGCATGTATACATAAAATCACAGAGCATAAGCCTGGCTCCGGATTTACTTGCAAACTTGTCCGGTTTCATTAGATTTTTGCTATGGATTACTTACTACATCCGGGGATTAAATCTGGGAAAAAGCTGCTTATCTTGTAACAGTCCCGGGTCGCGTAGCCCAATTACCGAGCCCTGTGCCCCGAGCGAGTTAAAGCAAACGTTCATCTCGTTATGCGATTACACATGTGCACTGAAAATTGTATTTGTGGCTATGGTTTATCCCCGGCAAGGGGCGGGCGATTTGGGGGCGCTCATGCACGCTCACGCGCGCACGCGCCAGCAGAGAAAAGGATAAGAATAAATTGAGGATCAGAAAAAGAGAAAAAGAGAGAGAAAATAATAAAGAGAGAGGGAGGTAGCCACATACACACACACACACACACACACACACACACACACACACACACACACACACACACACACACACACACACACACACACACACACCTATTACACGCTTAGGTCTTTGCTCTCAAATAACTGTCCCCTTTTTCATTACGAACGCAGCGCTCAGCCGCGCCGCCCAGCCCACATCCTAAAGGTAGAATTCTCCCATTGAAAGAATTGTCCGTGGAAGAGCGGTTTTCATCTCACGTTAGCGCGGATTCCTGTATGTAACTTTGTAATAGTTTTATTTATTTTTATTTCGTTTATCTTTATTATTTTAACTTGCATTTGTAGTATTAATTTATGGAATAGTGGCAAATATATACTACAGAAGAAATAGAGAGAATTTTTTGACAAATTTCTAGATCATCTGCAAGAGTCCAAGTCACCAGCAAGTGAAGAAGTAAGTTTCAGAGCCTCCCAGTAGAAAGAAAGGGGAAGCTATTCGACCAGTCAACTCTCCTGCGGATTGATCATATTGTCTGTTGGCGATTGAGGGCGGATCGCACCGATCTACTCCTCGACCAGAGGACCAGGATCCTTCGTATTTCGAGAGAGAAGAAGGAACGCCGGGAGGCAGCCGCCTTCGAGGACGACTTTCGTCAGTGATGGGAAGCTCACCGGGAGGCTCCTCGCGACGCCCGAAGGAACGCCGAGCGGGACGCCTAGAGGGACGTTAACAGTGGCGGCGCCAGGGGGGGGGGGGGCTTGGGGGAGCTTTAGCCCCCCAAAAAGTGGCCAGCCCCCCCCCCAACTGAAATGAGCAAATTGAAAATTTAAAACACTCATTGAAATAATTTTATTAAGTGGAATTTTTAATTGCCAGGGCTAAAGATTTGTCAGCCATCAGTGCTAGCCCTACCATTAACCCCCTCCCCTTCTGAAATGAGGATAATATATGTGTATTATCATATTACTATTAGCCCCCCCCAAAATTTGCTCAGCCCCCCCTTAGCCTCCCCAACTAAAAATTCCTGGCGCTAGGAGGGACGTCCACCTCGTTCTCGTGGCCCACTACGAAGAGGAGAGGGAGGAGTGGTCCCCGAGTGGTAGGTCGAGGTCTGGAAAGGTGTCTGACCCGGGGGACGCTCCGAAGTTCAGCACCTCCGAAGAGCCGCTAAGAGGGACGTCTTGAGGAATTACGAGTGGGACCGCCGTCGGGACGTAACTCAGGACGTCCGCGACCATAATAAGCGGAGGAGGAGCGAAGGAAGTGCCTCGTCGAACGGCGGCAGAGTTTGTTGAAAATGTTCGTTTCAAATCACGCCATTCGTGTCTGTTTCTGAACTCTTGAAGAACCTGTGGGTAAGGCAGTTTGTGTTTTTTTTTATGTATAATTATAAATTTTCGAAAAAATACGACCATTTGGTTCATAGGGATTCAAACGTAGGAGGTGATCGTTGTGTCCCACATTTTTTTTTTCCAAAATTCCGACAATTGAATTCGAGTGATATTTTTGAGTTTCCTTACAGACCTCACTGTAAAAAGACTTATTGTGTTAGGCAACTCCTTGCCTCACTTAAGACTCGGATCAAACCGAGATTGATTTTTATTCTCGGTATAGACATTCTGGGCGTTTCCAATGCAGCCCTAGTTGCTATTTCTTCCTAAGAAACGTGGCGTTTTAATGCAGGAATTCAGAACGGGACAATTTTTATGAATTTTGTATTTTTCGACTTTGTTCTTATCCCCATACAAAATAGAAAAGAAATATATTGGAAATAGGGAAAAATAAAATATAATTTATTTTCATAAATATATTGGAAATAGGGAAAAATTAAATATAATTTATTTTTATAAAAGATTCATACATACATATACCAACGGCTTTTTCCCCCTTACGAGCGAGGTAGCCAAAGTCAGAGACATAAATCCACTTCCACCAATTTCATGCCCACATACTCCACTCCCATTCACCACCCATCCCTCCCTCATTTCTTGGCTGCTCTTGGATGACCGGTCATTCCTGCATCTCGCCCACTGTCCTGGGTCAGAAGCAATGCAGCAAGGCATAGCACATCCACAGCAAGGCCGCTTCATTTAATTGGCGACTCCCCCTCTCCGTCCGCTCGTGCAGAAATAGAGAAGACGGGGAGAAAACCTTTAGGTTGTGTCAAAATATTCACACATACTCCATCACTTAAACTAAGAATGAAAATGAAGATGAAATTAAAAACAATAATAAATCTGAAATTAGCTTGTCGGGCGGTCAATTGGTCTGTTAGCCAGTTAGTCAATTAGTCGGCCAGTCAGATAATTGGTCAGTTAATCGGTTAGTAATTTAGTTACTTCCTTCCTTCTTCCTTTTCTTTTTTTACTTTATTTTTGTCGCCAACCAATTTTATTCAGCTGAATGGCATACCCCCGCCGGCAGCTACGATGACCCTTTCTAGAGTGTGTGTGTGTACAGTCATAACTTTACTATCCATGATTAATCATAGGTACACACACACACACACACACACACACACACACATATGTATATCTATATATATATATATATATATATATACATACATATACATATACATATCACAAGACGAAAATGTAGTAGCACATTTAGTAAAATGTTTTAAATAACCCACTGTCGGAGAAACAAAGCAAAAGAAACAGACGAACTGTATATTTCGACCACTGCTGTGGTCCTCTTCAGCAGAAGTGGTCGAAATATACAGTTCGTCTGTTTCTTTTGCTTTGTTTCTCCGATAGTGGGTTATCTAAAATATATATGTGTGTGTGTGTGTGTGTGTGTGTGTGTGTAAACGCATACGCACGCACACGTACACACAAACTCACATACACACATACGCATACACATGCACGCACGCATACACGAGGGCGCGCGCGTACACACACACACACACACACACACATACACATCACACACAGATACACGCGCGCACACACAGATGCGCGCACACACACAGATACGCGCGCATACACACACACACACACACACACACACACACACACACACACACACACACACACAGACGCGCGTACACAAACACACGCACACACAAATGAACGGAGCT
Source organism: Oratosquilla oratoria (assembly GCF_046742065.1). Taxonomy (NCBI): domain Eukaryota; kingdom Metazoa; phylum Arthropoda; class Malacostraca; order Stomatopoda; family Squillidae; genus Oratosquilla; species Oratosquilla oratoria. The sequence goes on from NC_134818.1 coordinate 2,109,357, forward strand.
AAAAAACGAATAATGAATTTAAATGAAGAAAAAAATTTGGTAATTGGAAAAAGTAAGAAAGGCCATCATTAAGCTATGAAATGGGAAAGAAGGCAACTACAAAAGCAATGGACGAAAGAGATCTGAGAGTTGTTTATGAAAAATTTTGTTCCAAAGAAGAAATATATAAAAATATTAGAGGAGAAACATAGAAAAAGTTAACGAAAGTGTGTGTGGCGTTTCGCTGTGTAAACAAAGAGACAAAAAAATCTCAATGTGGGACAGATGTGGAGCTAAAGGATGTGGGAAGCAATTAAATATATATATATATATATATATATATATATATATATATATATATATATATATATATATACACACACATATATACATATATATTGAATTGTGGAAAAACAGAGGAGGAAATAGTACAAAAGAGTATAGTTAGGTAAATACAATTAGGTAAACACACACACACACACACACACACACACACACACACACACACACACACACACACACACACACAAACATACAATGGCGCAGTGGTAGCGTTCGTGGCCGCCACTACATCAGTCCTGGTATGAATCTCGCCCAGGGATGAATTAATTTCAGCTGGTCTGCGCTGAGTCGTTACTCCAACTCTCGTGGGCGGAGTTGGGTGTGTGTGTGTGTAAGGTGACAGCTTTACCCATAGATCGGTCATATACGAGCTCGGAACTCATTTCCGGGAGGGTAATAGCTGTCGATCTGGAGTCCAACACGTGATTCAAGACCATAGTGAATCACACACACACAAACACACACACACACACACACACACACACACACACACACACACACACACACGAACACACACACACACACATACGAGGACGCAGCTGGTAGAGTTCCGAGCCGCCACTACGTCGGCCCGGGTTCGAATCCTGCCCAGGGCTTAAATAATTTCAGTATTGCTGCGCTGCGAGTCGTTACTCCAACTCTCGTGGGCAGGGAGTTGGGTGTGTGTGTGCGTGTGAGGTCACTGCATTACCCATAGATCGGTCATACACGTGATCCAAAGACCATGGTGAATCACACACACACACACACACACACACACACACACACACACACACACACACACACACACACACACACACACACACACACACACACACACACACACACACACACACACACACACACACACACACGAACACATGTGATGCATCACCTCCTCCACTCACATTTCAGGTTTTGTACCTACGACCGCCTTGAATCCAATCATCGAATTTCTAAGTGTTTTCTGTTTTGAAACGGGTCGCCCCTCTCCCCCCGAGTTCAGTTTTTTGTAACGTTGGAAACCGTTGAACACAAGCTATGTCGTGAGGTATCAATTCCTAGTTATTAGACGACAGTGGGAATGGATGTATTCTTTGGTAATACGACATACAACCATTCCCCGTCAAAGTCACCAAATGATGGTAATATATATATATATATGTATATATATATATATATATGTATATATATACATATATAATATATATATATATATATATACACACACACAATTTTGATAGCGCAGTGGTTTAAGTCATTGTTCACTTGTTACG
>NC_134818.1:2118433-2140933 GCF_046742065.1 Oratosquilla oratoria
TCGAACATCATTTAGAAAGTAACCGTTTGATAAATGATAGCCAGCATGGTTTCAGACGGAAACGTTCTTGCATGATCGACTCACTCGAAATCTACAACACACTCATCTCGAATTATGACAAAAGAAACAATATAGATTTAATATATCTTGACGTTGAAAAAGATTCTGATACCGTTCCCTCACGAAAGACTACTTACTAAATTAGCTTCACACGGAATAAGTGGTAGCCTATTAGGTTGGACTAGTATATATATATGTATATATATATATATATATATATATATATATATATATATGTATATATACATACATATACCAAGGCTTTTCCCCCCTTACTAGGGAGGTAGCCAAAAAGGAAAAGGCATAAAATCATTCCCACCCATTCCATCCCTGAAAACACTCCACACCCCTCCACCCTCCCTCCCATCTTAGCACCTCCTAGATGACGGGTCATCCCTGCACCCTGTCCACTGCCCTGGGTCAGAAGCAGTGCCGCAAGACACAGCACATCCACAGCACCAGTACACTAGTATTTCAACACATACATGTACAATAAAGAACAGAAAAAGATCGACATAAAGTAAAAAAAGAAATCTTGGAAAAATCACAATGGAAACGATACAATAGGGAGAGGGAAATGTTTCTTTTTGAGATATCGCTTCTTGTATCACATTCCATGTATGTAAAATAATGGAAAAGAATTCAGTCATAAAAACTACGGCGTGAAATACTAGTGTGTATATATATATATACACAATGGACCAAAAAGACTGCAAGTAGCTTACATCAATATAGATGAATGCCTTTCATCAAAATTAGAAGGAAATGAGATTTGAAGGAAAAAGACATAGTGTTTTAAGACCAAGCTGAATTGAAATGTTTGTATCAGGAGAGTGAAGAAAATTATGACATGAAGTGGAGGGAAGGAGGAATGATGATAGAAAAAAAAAAAAATATATATATATATATATATATATATATATATATACACATACATAAAGAATAGAAGGTGGGGAATAAGAGGTAATAGGTGAAGGAATGACCGAAATAATAGATATGAAAATATGAGAATCATAACGAAGGGAGTTGGAAAGAAAAATATGCAGTGGTATATACCCCTTTAAGTACAAATAGGAGTTATTTTAAAACTTTAATCGAAGAGAAAAAAAAAGGTTCCTGATGTAATTACCGTTAATGACCTAAAAACATCTTAGCATCATATTTCAGCCTCAGGGAAAGCAAAGAGGGTACTGGGATTGATATATCTTTTGAAGTCCAGTTATCAACCGTCAATTCCGGTCAGATAAGTGGTCCACCTGGGGTGTGTTGTCTCTGCGTGGTCACCAAATCTCATCAGTGGCAGTGATGAATTGAATAGAGTTGAACGGCAAGGCACAAGACTCAATATCAAATATAAGAAATCAATCAATCAAATCAGCCATCCCGAGTCCACTGCTGAACAAAGGCCTCCTTCATAGTATTCTATGAATCACACGACTGTGCCATCCTCTGCCACGTCACTCTTGCAAACTTCTCGATCTCGTCTCTCCACCTTCTGTCTCTTCCACGCTTCCTATCTCGCGGCGTCCACTCAGTAACACAATTGCTCCATCGCTCATCAGTCGTTCGCACTAACTTACCTGCCCAATTCCACTTCCTCCCTTTACTGCTGCCACAATATCTTTCTCTCTAGTCTGCTCTCTCACCCAACTTGCTCTCTTTCGGTCTCTCAGCGTTATTCTCATCATTGATCTCTCCATCCTCCTCTGTGCAGTTCTTAGCATTGTTTCCATCGCCCTCGTCAGCTTCCAAGTCTCACCCGTAGATTATTGCTGGTAGAATGCACTGATTTTAAACTTTGTTTAGAAAATAGAAATAACACATACAAAAACCGTTAAAAATGAAAAAAAAATGAAAAATGTAGAGAATCGGGGATAGTTAAGAGAAGCCTTTAAGGTTTTAAAGTAGGATGGTAACATCAAAATTGAAAATATCTTTATACTAAATACTAACCGGACGAGGAATAATGGCCTCAAGCTATCAGACTATCAGAATTTAACTTAGTAGAAACAAAACAATTTTGCCAGCCGTGTTGTCAATGAATGGAATAAATTTCTAGCCGAGCCAATTGAAATTTATACAATTTAGATTCTAATCTCGCTTTGATAAACACCAACAATCTTTTTCGTCCGACTTTGCTACAAACTAAAAGGTCTTTTAGTCATGTTATATCACTCTGTCTTACTGTAATATTTAAAAAAGTTCTTAGAATAATCTATACATAACTGATGGGAAATTTTAATTGTGGAGGGAATATATGGAAGGAAAAGGAAATTGCTTGACGTAAAGAAATGTGGGACAATGAATTGTTGAATATAGCAATGGATTATAGAATGGTCCAATTGGCTTAAGAATTAATAAGATATAGAGGCGCAGATATACCAGCAAGTCTGGACTTGTTTATAACAAAGGAACCTGAGAAGATTGAAACATTGAATTACCGGACGCCGATAGAATTCATGGTCAGGGCAAGTTGATGGAACCTGTTGAGAGTTGTTTGGAGTGGGAAGGGCGACTGCATGGGAGCTCACTCGGAGAGACCGTGGACACTGGCGACAGCTTGTGAAGGAAGCAACGCGACCCCTGGTGTATTCTCCAAATTGGTAATTGATAATGATAAGTAAAAATAGTTATGCAGTCCTTGAATGTATTCTGGAAATTGGAAGACAATGGTAAGAAGAATCACACAGACAAGAAATATGCAAATGCTAATTATACAGAACTGAGAAGATACTCTCAAGAGGTGAATTGGAGGAAGTTCACTGATATAAGAAGGAACAAAGAAGAAATACGTTATCTTCCAGATTTTTTAGAATGCAGGGGTGGAAAAACACGTGCCAGGGACGAGAGGAACACAAAAATTGGTGAACAAAAGATGGTCAATGACAAAAAAGAAGTAATGCACGAGGAAGGTGGGAGATGGAAGAACAAAGAAGACAAAAAGAATATAGGAGACCCATAAACAGAAACATAGAAATTAAAGGAGAGGAAGAAATAAAACACAAAAGTTGTTAATTGATAGGTGTAAAGATAAATCTGAACTATTCTGCAGGTTTGTTAACTGATATGAAGCCTAGAGAAGTAATATCCAAATTAAAACTGAAGGGGCATTATATGGAAAAAAGGAAGTTCAATTAATGAATAAAAGTTTCCAATCGGTATTCACCAAGGATAGGATTTTGAGGGAGAGAAGAATGATGCCAAGGAATTTGTGTTAATTACCATAAATATGGAAATACATGAAGTGAATAACCTAAAGAACTTGGAAAATAGGGCCCTAGACCAGATGGGCCCTCGAATTACATACTGAAAGAATACAGAGAACAAATGATGAATAAAGTACAAAAACTGATTATATATTACTTAGAAGAAAGGGAAGTGCCACTGGATAAGTGATGAATAAAGTACAACAACTGATTGTTTGTTACCCGGAAGAAAGGAAAGTGACACTGGATTAGAAATAAACCAACGTGGTTCCAGTCTTCATGAAAGGGAACGTGGAAGCACAGTTGAATTATAGACCGGGGTTGGTGTTCTTGATCTGCCCAATAGCTAGAATGAAAGAAAAAGAATACCAAAGTTAGACACATGAATTACTTAGAGGAGATGGAATTCTAGGTAAAAAAAATATAATTCGGATCAAGAAAAGTAAAATAATCCATCAGGTTTTTTATTCGAATTCAGTTATGTGGCAGAAAAAAAAGGGTTGGTAGATTGTTTATTCCTAAATCTGGAAAAGGTTTTCGACAATGTGCCGCACGAAAGACCAATTTGAAAACTGAAAAATTGTAGCAGGACTGAAATGGAGCACACTGGAATGGGTAGATGATTTTCTGAATGATAGATGTAGGCTATGCGAACACCACTGGGAGAGATAGAGAGGAGGGTGGGGGTGGCCAAGAGGCTTGTTATTGACACCAGTGATATCTTTAGTGTATATCAGTGATATGATGAATTGATACGTAGCTACGCAAGTTTGTTCGCTGATCATTTCAAGATCAACAAGAGTGCGAAGCTTGAAGAGGTTTGTAGATTGTTACTTGAGGACCTAGCCAAGGAATGAAACCTCCAGATGTGGGAAATGAAATTCCATACAGGGAAACGTAAAATCTTATAAATATATAAAAGAGAGAGAGAGAGAGACCGTCAGGTCAGGGAGATATTAATTAGGAGATGGAATGTTCATAATACCAAAGGAGGAAAGGGACTTGAAGTATTTTCGTCAAAGTTAATCTGTCGCCAGAAAATCATTTATCAAAATAACAGGAGAAACACATAAATTGAAAATGAACACAAGAGTGGCATTTCATTATTTGGATGAGGGTATGATGATAAAGAAAAATATAAACCTTACTTTTAAAAAAGAATAATATAAACCCGACTTTCCCAGTCTGACCTATATAACAACGGGGTATTTGGGGTTTAAACAACGTGTTCGACAACCAAATACCCCGTTCACACGTTCACACATCACTTTAAACAGGTGTCTGTCGAACCGCGTTCGACGACCCTGTAAACCCCCCTCTTAAATGCTACTTGAATGTTGAAAGTCTCAAGAATACGAGGTAGTTTTACAAAATTCTCGTGAAAAGGAAGAACAAGTAAGTTTTTTACGTTAAAGGTTTTACTGACATTTTCCTCATAGATTTTTTATTTTATTTTATTTATTTATTTTTTATACATTATACAAGAATTATCTACGAAGTACTTAGGCTATTTTAATTTTGGAGCTATGTCATATTCTTAAGAATTCATCATCCATAAACTCCGGACCACAAAGTCTATATGCTCTTAAGGAACATTGATGATAAAACTGACGTTTTTGTCCTGTAATGATAAGACGAATAAAAATGTCCTTTCATATGTACATTTTATTCACACACACACACACACACACACACACACACACACACACACACACACACACACAAACACACACATATATATATATATATATATATATATATATGTATTATCATCTCAGAGTTCATGTAGAGGAAACTAATTTTACGTTTGTCAATTATGCTGATATGCTTGTCAGGTGATAAATTGTCTGGCCAGCACACGTAGATATTTTTCTTATTTTCTTTTCTGCTTAATTTTTTACTGATTGAGTAATTCATTTACATTTGTTAGTTTTACTCATTCTCAATATTATGCATGTACATACATACATTTGTGTATGTGTGTGTGTGTGAGTGTGTACTTGCGTGTGCGTACAAGCGTGAGTACACATCACACTCAAGATATACAACACAGTATATTAGAGTATATGCCTATCCTTGCACACACACACACACACACACACACACACACACACACACACACACACACACACACACACACACACACACACACACACACACACACAGCGCGCGTATAAACACATCAGAGGGTTGCAGGACGCAGTTGGTCAGTTTTATTTAATTCCGAGAACTCTTATAATTAATTCCCAGTAGGAGCAGATACACGCAGTCATCACCTGCCCAATCAACCGGCCACCCCAGGTGCCGTCTCTTCCCTTTACAACCTCAGGTGTCCGTCGTGTTGACGCGGCTCGGCAACATGACAGATACAAAATAACAAATTGACAATTCGAGCTCTTTGGTCAGCTCAATTTGTATCCATCAATACCCGCCTTATTTAGACGATCCCTGTGGGTCGTTTTCCATTTGTCCCTTCGTCCGTTTTCCTTTTTATTATATATCTTTGTTTTCATTTATTTATTTTTTTCCAATAGTTATGACCGTTTCCGCGTCCAGGTTATACCATCATATTGGACGCATTTTTTGTTTTTTTGTTTTCTCGTCTTTTTTTCACCTTTTTTTTTTCTTCTAAACGCGTCCCGTTTGTTTATACTTTGTCTCGGATTTGTTCTCGGTTTTTGTATGATTATGAATTTAGTTGTTTACCTGTGCGTGTTTGCTTTATGTTCGACTGTTTGATTTTAATTTTTGCCCCACGCGCTTATCTTTTTGTTTGGTCATTTCGCGCTTTCATTTTTCGCGAAAAGGATGAGGCTTTGTGATGAATACAGACCAGACCAGACACATACACATTTTGTGTGTGTGTGTGTGTACGCGCACGTGTGTACTTATTTATTTACTTATTTTTATCTATATATTATCTATTCATCTACTTAACTGCTTATTTATTTATCTGTCTATATCTCTATTCATCTGTATATTCTTTTTTTTTTTTCTTTTTTTTTTTTTGCCATGACCTTCGGTTGTTATTATATTCCTTATAAACATATTGTCTCTATTAGCTTTCTCTATTCGTTTCCCCCAATTATCATCATCATATTACCTCTCTCTCTTCGCCTATGAAACGTAGGTAATCCCACTTTTTCCAGTCTCTTCTCGTATGTTTTATCGCCTAAGATTAGGATCATTCTTGTTGCTGCTCTTTGTATTCTATTTTTCTCGTATCTCTCTTTGTGTGTGTTGACCTCACCATTGCTGCATACTCCAGTCTGGGGTGGATCATATATATATGTGATTCACCACCATGATCTTGGATCACGTGTTGGACTCGTGATCGACAGTTATTAACCTCCCGGATGAGAGCTCAGAGCTTGTATGACCGATCTATGTGTAATAATATGACCTTACACGCACACACACACACAATTCCCCGCCCACGCGAGTTGGAGTAACACCCCGCAGCGCAGCGATACTGAAATTATTTCATCCCTGGGCGGGAGTCGAACCCGGACCGCTGTTGTGGTAGGCAAGATCTCTAACCACAGCGCCTCGAGGTGTGTGTGTGTGTTTTATATATATATATATATATATATATATATATATATATATATATATATATATATATATATATACATATATATATATATATATATATATATATATATATATATATATATATATTTGGCAGTGAATACAAAAAACAACCTGAACGAAGGAATGATATAATACCATGGCACTATATGAAGCAGACTTGGGATATAAGTCAGACAGAAAAGGAGAATAAATGTTTTTTTGAGATTAATTGTTTGGGAAATGTGACAGCTATTAGTTTTCAAGAATGATTCCAGTGAAAAATGTAGAGGGTGAAGCGGGTGTTGAAAGAAAGCTGTTAATACTGAAGTGGTCTAGACATACGGAAAGAAGGATTGAGGAAAGTTTCGTATAAAAAGTATGAGAAGCAGAAGTGGATGGAGTGAGTATGAGAGGAAGACCGAGAATGAGGTGGATGGGTGGGGCAAAGAAGGATTTAGATGTCGAAGGAGTGTCTGTCGAGCAGGGAAGAAAGAGGGCCTAAGATAGATGTTAACTGGAGGGATGTTGTGAATGGATAAAAGGATAACACGGTTCGAAATTATGTTTTTCTCCTCTGGACGTGTATCGACCAATGTCCTCGCCACTGTATGACATAATGATTTTCTATCGAGAGAGGATGATACAAACTCTAAAAAATAGTATTCTCAAGCTCTCTCTGTGATTCACCATTGTCTTAGATCACGTGTCGGACTCGTGATCGACAGCTATTTCCCTACCGGAGAGAGCTCAGAGTTAATATATATGACTGATCTGTGGGTAATGTTGTGAGCTTGCACGCACACACACACAACTCCCCGCCCACGAGTTGAAGTAACGACCCGCAGCGCAGCGGTACTGAAATTATTTCAGCCCTGGTCGGGATTCGAACCCGGACGGCCGTAGTGGCGGCCGGGAACTCTAACCACTGCGTCATCGAGTCGTGTATGTGTGTGTTTCTCTATATCTACTCCATGGTTATACAATGCTATTCCATAATTGCTCTGAGATCACCTCAACACTGAATAAGGTCATTAGGATTTCATAAACTCTGCCTAGTGTAGGCCTTATGGTCTCTTGCAGTCTCCTTCATTCTTATGTTCTTATGTTAACTCTTGGTAGATCCCGGTGTGTTGTCTTCCTTGTAATTCCAGATATAGAATCGATGGGAAGCGAAACATTATCCAAATTAATTAACGAGGAAGGAATATCCAATATCTTTATTCAAAACACGTTGAATGATTTTAATTTTGTACACTTATATTGGCTACCGGCAAGCGATTTTATTCAGCTAAGGGGAATCCCATTCTTCATCCATCTTTCTCTCTCTCTCTCTCTCTCTTTTTTTTTTCCTAGGTTGACCTCGTTGGGGACAAGTGAGAAAGAGAGAGAGAGAGAGGAAGCGAGCGTGAATCATAAAAAAATTATGGTACAAAAAGATTAGAAAAAGAGAAATAGAAAACATTTGAAACAGAACATAGGGCATATAAAATAAAACAAAATAGGATTGAAAGAATTAAGTGAAACAAGAATGGTGAGAGACAAGATTTTTTTTTTTTTTTTTCTTTTTTTTTTTTTTTTCGAACAGGCAACCTCCCCCCCCCCTCTGGTGTTCCTCTCCCCCCAGTTGTTGGGGAGCGGCATGGGAAAGCTGAGGGGGGGAGGGGGGCGCTTTGGGAATCCGGGTGCCTGCACAGGACAAAGAACTATATACATACAACCCGAATGATCGGGACAAAAAAAAAAAAATCTTGTGACTGTTTCCAAAAAGTTTCGCCCGGGTATGGCCGTGACTGAATACAGGTGAACGAAATCTTCTGTACCTAAGAGCACAGGACGAAGCGTGATGATCTAATTCGCGCTGTTATGGTCATCGAGTGACCGCAGAGTTGTCATATACCTTGGGTACATTCTGCAATAAAAGTCCCTGAATCACATGTATCACTGTTACGGCGAGTTACGCGTAAATATACGGCATGTATTCTTTATCCTGTCCTTTTTCCCCCCTATTGCGAGGGTAGCATGTACATTCTATCTGCGAGAGGAAAAGGCTCGGTTCTTGGGGCGGATTAACTTCCTCTGTTCATTACATGGTGACAAAGGCCTTATTTTACGTCTAGTCATGGGAGAAAATCACTCTTAACTCTCTCAATGAATTTTATACTGTGTCCGTCTTATATATACATTATGTATATATATATATATATATATATATATATATATATATATATATATATATATATATATATATATGGGAAGGGGGGTGAGGTAAAAGCAAAAAAAAAAAAAAAAAACCTAGGAGTTTTATTACTAACTCTTCGTCCTTAAAGGACTTCCTCTGAGGAAGTCCTCTAAGGACGAAACATTAGTAATAAAACTTCTACAGTTTTTTGGCGTTTACCTCATCCCCCCACTCATTCTGTCATATATATTTCATATATATATATATATGAAGATCTGGAGCTTGGGATCCATATCGGAAAAGTGTAAACACCAGACTCAATTCAAGGGTATATGTGCCCGACGTTTCGATTCCCGTCCAGGAATCGTCTTCAATTATAAATGGTCAAAGTGGTATACCTGGGAAAGGTTCACACTCTCAGTCCTATATACAAAGCAATACTCTTTACAATATTAAATAAAAGAAAATGAACATGAAATTGTGACACCAAATAAAATAAGTTTGTGAGACTGTGATCATAAAACAAATGTAGCAAAATAACATCATTATGTAACACAAACGTAAAAATACCAGAACAAGATTCAAGTGCCCAAACAGAGAAGGTGGACCAAATGTCCGCAATGAAGGAAGGGGGAACAAAAGGAAGAAAAAATCTGAAGTACAAACGACTAAATTGCAATCAGACACATAAGAAAAAAAATATAACATAAAAGGAAGATAGAGAAAAGAAAGAAGACTAAAACTGAAAAAGGGAGAGTAATTGCACAAGTATGTACACACACAAATATTTTTATGTGTGCATACTGTATATGCATTGTATGTGTTAACTAGCACACACACACACTCGCTAAAAAATAGCTGTTTATAACTCATTCTCAAATTATACACACTAGGAATGAAATTGCCTCCTGTGGAACGTGCGTCCTACGTTGGAAACGACGGATATATATATATATATATATATATATATATATATATATATATATATATATAATACGTATATATATATACATATATATATATATATGTATATATATATGTATATATACATATATATATACATATATATATATATATATATATACATGTGTGTGTATGTATACATATATATATACATATATATATACATATATATATATATATATATATATATATATAAATACATATATATATTCTGCATTTTTTTCTCCGTGCAGAGCAAAGACCGGAGAAAAACTAAAACCCGTGCAAGGATTTTGTCGCATTCCCAATGCGATAACATATCTCAGAGCACACTGGATCCTACAATGGAGATTGTGCAAACAGGTGAATTGGTATACATACACATTTAACATTTTGTACCGGACCCTAAAACCAGAGGAAAGAGAGAGGAGAGAGAGAGAGAGAGACAAAGAGAGACACACACAGTGTTTTTATAGTTTTCCTAAATGGTCCCGTTTTTTGTAGGAAGTTGTAGAGAGATGATTGAAGTTTTGGTGTTTTGTCGCCCGGATTTTCGTGTAGTGTTCTTGTTGTTCAAAAGTGGTAGATGACGGGGTAGGTGGTTCTCGCTGAGTGTTGTGTAAATCGGACACTCTAGTAGGGTGAGTGGTATTGTGACAGGAAATGGGGGCGACAGGTATGTGGTATATACCTTGTAGGTGGAGAGGTGTGTGTGAGGCCAGTTATGTTTTTTGTAAACAGATGTAGTCAGGTTTTTATTGTCGAAGAACACAATTTCTTTCCACTTTGGGATGAGTTCTTGCCAGCAAAAATGGAGTGGATCGTTCTTTATTAATGTGACACTGTGGTGGTTGTTTTGGGTCGAATACTCTCGGGGACTGGTGAAAATTTTTCTGTTCACAGCAGTCGGAAGTCTTTCATTGTGTTTGGGCGTTGTATCTGGGAGGAGGAGATTGTATTTAGGTGTGAGTTAGAATTTGGTATGTACTCGTTCATTCCAGTATGGTCTTGTCGGGACGTTGTGAGATGCAACTTGTGTACCGAAGGTTTGATGTTAGGATGGGTTTCTGTTTGTACCTCTAATTTTGGGGTTGTGAGTGCTCCTATGGATATTTTGGATGGAGGAGTTTTACTTTATTTTATTGATCTTTTTATATTGAGAGGAAATGTTTAGTTGGCGCTCTTTGGGTGTAGAATTTACTGGGTACTTGATGTACTCCATTATGTCATCTATGGGTTCTCCTGAAGAATTTTGGGGTTTTCTTGGAGTGCAAGGGTTGTAGGTTTTGGGGTGGATGAGGTGAGGTGAGGGACGGGTTTGTTGGTAGGGTGTTTGTGGTGGACTGGAGAGGATGAGGGGTTGAATAGGAGGTTCTTGTACTTCAGATGGTAAGGAGATAAGGGTTTATTTGGGGGTTCTAGTGGCGTAGGTGAGGAGGGTATAGGAGTTTGTGTATGGAGTTCTTGTATCATACAGATGGTCTCTCTTGGTGAGGTTCGAATGGAATTCTTAGGGGGAGTCGTCCAGCGGGTAATCGTTCTTCTGCGTACGCGACTTCAGGTCTGATCATCCTGGATCGTACTCGTCTTGGGTCTTCTCTGAAACTGATCCGTTCCGAGTCAGTGAGACAGACGACTTCTTTTCTAAACTGGTGTCCTCTGTAAGTTTAGGGTGATGCAGGGAGGTCCTGGTTGCAATGTGTACATTTGGCTAAGTTTGAGCGGAGGATGAGCAGTTTACACATCATTGACTGCTGTGTCCATGGCGCTGGCAGCGGCGTGGTCGTGGATAACACATTTCTATTTAATATCTTAGGTAACATACCGTTTGGCAGGATGGAAGCTGTGGTTAAAGATCACTATTAGTTCGAAGGGGTTGATCTTTGCACCGTTTATGAATTTCTTAACCAGATGTACCCCTGTCACTTTTGATTATTTTATTATTCTTATTAGAATCTTTTTTTCTGCGTGGTACCGTAGTGAGGAATGTGGTGAAGATTTTATGTAGTGTTACTTGGATTGGGGCTGTGCCAGGATTGTAAAAACCTTGACTTTGTCATCTTGAGATCTTGATTCCAGTTCCATCGTTAGAGTTTCTCCCATAAGTCATATGTCACGAGGGGTTCCCCATTTGTCTTCAGATATATCATGTACTTTCACGGTATAAATCTTTTGTTGTTGACTTACTGTTAGCAGATTTCAGAATCAAGACAGTGGCCACTTCGTCTCGCTATGGGTCAAGTTGGAAGCTGTCAGGACTGGATAGGCTCGGGAGTGCAATATCGCTTAGTGGGATCTGAGATGCAGATATTGATTGTGGTGTTTGTGACGGCTGAAAACTCCGACTGCGTTGATTATTAACATCCATCATGGGGGTAGGGTGGGGGTGTCAGTTGTTCCGATGTTACCATTGGAGATTATTCTCGAGTTTAGGGGTGAGGATTGATGGGGGAAGCCTCTTCGCTGCGATCACAGGGAAATGTTGCAGGGCGTTGCGGGGTTGTAACAACGGGAACTTATTGTTCTTGGTTATCGTTATCATTCATGCCACCTTTGGGTGACCCTGTTCGGGGTGGTTCGCCAGCCGGGTTAGATTTGGGTGGGCTAAGTTTAGGGCAACTTTTCTAGTCCCTTCTGCATATGGGATGAACAGAGTGGATCCTAAATAGGGCTGCGCAGTCGCGTGAGCTGCTACCGGGCTTTGTTGTTCCCAGCGGTTCAACTACAGGTCAACCATCGGTCCTACACGTCCTGCCGTGTGCATTTACAAAGGATTGCAAAAGAGGAGCATGCATACCTTTTGGTCCATAACTAGGTCAGGTACGAAAAATATAATAATAGATAAAAGAGTAAAAAATTATATATAATAAAAAAAAATGCAGAGATTATCTCCACACACACACACACACACACCATCACCACGCACAATCACCGGAGGACTTGTGGTTGTTAGTTTGAAGATAATTTTTTTGTGAGTGGGAGAGAAGATCGGTATTGGCTGATTACAATGTCAGTCTCACTCGCCGCCTCACTCTTATAGTGACACGTTACTTTCCGTTCTTTCTTGTATATTCAGTTTTCCCACGTAATCTGTTTCCGCAAGTTCCAATGTTTTGTACTCTGCCATTATTATTGTAAAATTTGTATTTCGCCCTCATCCTCCAATTACTCGACATAAAACTATATATTCTCATTATATTATAATCTATTTTTGTATAATAATCAAGCCTATGAACATACATAAATAAGACAATATTTGCATACGTAACCTTTTTATCAACATCGAGTGCCCACTACGGTGTCATGACCATCGCCAATAAATTGATCTTGCCAGATATTTCCGAGACCTCAAAATTGGTCTCATTCGCCTCTACAAAACCAATTGGGTATCGCAACCTGTACCCTCGGCATCCATTCCCGTGATGGGAGTCAATCCAGGGTTTCCACGAGGAGTTGGTGAGGCAGTAGCTGGTTTTCCATCAGCTTGGATTCGAATCCCGCCTAGAGAGCTTGCCTTCCTCTTCTTAGGCAGGAGACGAGTCTGTGAGGGCTGGAAGACCTCAAAACAGATTCATAGTGATATGGTTTAACGTCACAGACTCCTCCCATCGGAAGGCTACGACGGTGCCCCTTACAGAAGACTTTGTAGCGTGGAATTTAATGAACCATGCCCTTGGTTCATCTTCGTCGGTGGCAGGATTCGAACCGCCATCCCCTTGATCTTCGCTGCAAGTAACGACGCCCTAACCCGCTTAGCCAACGAACTTCTCATAGTAGTTCTGGGAAACAGAGAGCTAGAGAGCAGGAGAAATAAGGTGAAAGAGAGAAAGAGAGCGCAAGAGAGAGAGCTAAGCAAAGAGAGAGAGAGAGAGATCACCGTTCCTGGATTCAAGCGATGTAATGAAGCATCAAGACTACGTATATGAGGAGAACGTTTTCTGTCAAGATCAAATACAAGTATTTCTTAAACGTATATGAACGAGTCTGACATGCCTTTCATCTGGTAATTAAGGGAGACTTAATTAATTCTCTCAACTTTGTGGTGTCATGAGAATAAAAAAACAACAACTCGGCATTATAATGAGTCTTTGTACTAAGGATAGTTCTTCCTAATGACCTATCTATCAATATACCGAGAGTTTTTTTTTTTTTTTTTTTTTTTTTTTTTTTTTTTTTTTTTTTTTTTTTAAGGAAGGTAGCCAAGTCAGAGGCACGTACTTATTCCCACCAGTTAAACTCCCCTTCCACCACCACTTCCACCCCTTCCACCCCTCCCATCTCAGCTCCTCGTGGATGCCGGGTCATAGCTGCATCCTCCAACTGCCCTTGGTCAAACACTGCAATAGGACTTGCTAACGGTAGTTCCTAAAGTCAGAGAAATCTTTAATATTCGAAGCGAAATTTCTGAATTGTAGAAACTTCCAGGCAGTAGAAGCATTTTACTATATTATGGTATATTTTCAGACTTTTTTTTTTCAAATATTGCAAATATTTTACATGATTTTTCGTAATTGTTCCTTCCCCAACCGTAAAAGGGTATCATTCTCCCATTAAGTCAAGCAACTCAAATATGTATACATATATGTGTGTGATTCACCATGGTCTTGGTTCACGTGTTGGACTCGTGATCGACAGCTATTCTCCTCCCGGAAAAGAACTCAGAGCTCATATTTGACCGATCTATGGGTAATGCTGTGACCTTACACATACACAATCCCAATTCCCCGTCCATGAGGGTTGGAGTAACGGCTCGCAGCGCAGTGATACTGGAATTATTTTAGCCGCGGGCGGGATTCGAACCCGGACCTCCGTAGTGGCGGCCGAGAACTCTACCACTGCGCCATCGTGTCGTGTGTGTGTGTGTGTGCGTGTGTGCGTGCATGCACTATATTGTAGACTAATCCGTTTGTAAACGTAAGAAGTTGTAACATGACTATCTATAGACTACGACAACCGCAACAATGCCAGAAGATGGCGGCCAAAATTAATCTGTCCGACACTCCTACTCTTCTTCCTCTTGTCCCTCCTCTTATCTCCCTTCACCTGCCCTCCCTTCCCTCTTCTCTTCTCTCCTCCTCTCCCTTGTTCCACTCCACTTCAGCTCCCTGCTCTTCCTGTTCCTCTACTCCCTCTTTTCCAATGATACAGTCCAGCACAAAAGCCCACTAAGCCATGAACAGGAGGCCCGGTTGTCCCCGGCTCGGCTCGGTTCTGCTCGGCACTGCTTCGACATAATCCGATCATCACGGTATGATGGTGACCGCGGAATGGAGAGGCCCACCCCGCTCACGCACTAAAGAGTACCTGGGTTGGTGGTAATGGTGGATTCGATGGTGGTAGTGATAGTGGTGGGGACAAAGGTGGTGATAGTAGTGGAGTAGTGGTGGTGGTAGTGGACATAATGGGATTATGGTGGTGACAAGTTGGTATGTTGGTGAGAAAATGGTGGTAGTGGCGGTGGTGATGGTGCAAGTGGTGGTGGTTGTGGTGGTAGTGGTGATGGTGGTGGCAGTGGGCATAATGGGGATATGGTGGTGACAAGTTGGTATGGTGGTGAGAAAATGGTGATAGTGGAGGTGGTGATGGTGCAAGTGGTGGTGGTGGTGAAATTGGTGGTTAGTATTTTTTATGGTGCTGTTACTGTTGAAGGTTGTGGGTGATTTATGTGATGATGTTTTTGATGAACGTGGTTGGTGTTAATGGTGGAAAATGGTGATATTAGTGTTATTTTTGAAGGAGATAGTATTATGAATGGAAGATGTGATTTTTTTTCTATTATTATTATTTTTATCTGCTTATCTGTATATTCATTCGATTATCTCCACATTCTCTCCGATGCCAAGGCCTTCTTCCTTTTCAGTATGAAAAGAAAAGAGAAAAAATGTAAAAAAGGAAAAATATTTATGGACGAAACCTCACTTGGAAAAATGGCTTTTGTTAACGCTGTCCTTGTAAAACATTTCCTTTCTGAGGCTTCTGCCACGATGAAACGAATAAGGACAAATGAATTAGAATCACAGAAATAAAATATTTAGATAATTTTGATAACGCGCGTGCACACACACACACGCACACACACATACATACACACACATACATACACACACACACACACACACACACACACACACACACACACACACACACACGACGAAGTGGTAGCGTTCGCGGCCGCCAATAGGGCGGTCTGGGTTTGAATCCCGTCCAGGGCTGAAATAATTTCAGTATCGCTGCGCTGCGGGTCGTTACTCCAAGTCTCGTGGGCAGGGAGTTGAGTGTGCGTGTGCGTGTAAGATTACAGAATTATCCATAGATCGGTCATAGATTCAGCATTGGGAGATTTCCTTACAGAGTTTCGCCTTTAAAAGATCTATGATTAAAAAAAAATATATAAGGTGATAAGGTTTAACGTCACAAAGTCCCCCCTATCGGGAGGCTAGGACAGTGCCCCTCACAGAGGACTTTGCAGCGTGGAATTTAATGAACCTTGCCCCTGGTTCAACTTCACCGGTGGCAGGATTCGAACCGCCATCCCCTCGACCTTCGCCGCAGGTGACAACGCCCTAACCCGCTTAGCCAGCGAACTCCCTAAAAAAAAAAAAAAAAAAAAAAAAAAATCAACACCATCAAGTGAAGAAGGGTTCACTTAGAAAAGTAAGTTTATTGTCATTATATATAGATACAAACATATAAAGACATAACAATAACAGAGTACGACACGGTCTACCTTGAACTGATCATATGCGTAAATTACAAATTACAAAGGCGGAACATGCCGACAGGAGACCTTTTGGTCCATAACTAGGTCGGATGCGAAAAATATATAATAATAATGAATAAATAAGAATTATAATAGTATAAATGATAATGAATAAAATAAATTCATAGGTATAGTTGAATAATAAACAAGTAAATAATAAATAATAATAAATTGACATAATAGATAATAAATGTGAACATAACGCCTCACGGGAGGAGATATGGTTTAATACACGAACTAATTTTATCTTTTTGAACTCGTGGCGCCCCGTTTCATTGCTGCAACGGGTCTTTTAGAAATGTAAATGAAATATGTTTTGATTAATCGCGGCGGGCGGCTTCAATGGTGTCTTTTGTCAACAAGAGGAGGTGACTAATGAATTTGAATCACGCATAGTAATGTCATTTTGTTGAGATGTGAATACATTCCGCCAATCCAGCGATATCTGGTAGAATTAAATGTTTTCCGTTTTGCGAACGTGGGCTTACATACACGCGCTCCCGCGCGTACACAAGTACACATACACACACACACACACACACACACACACACACACACACACACACACACACACACACATCTATACACACGTATACGCACACACCAATACACACACGCGCACACCTATACACACATACGCACACACACACACACATACACATATACACATACCTATATATACACACACACACACACATACCTATACACACACACATACACATACACATATACACACCTATACACACACACACACACACACCTATACACACAGAGGCACACACACACACACACCTATACACATACACATACACATACACATACACACCTATACACACACACACCTATACACACTCGCACACAAACGCGCGCACACACACACACACACACACACACACACACACACACACACACACACACACACACACATACCTATAAAATGGGACCAAAGGGAAGCAAGAGGACACGCAAAGAAACTAAAGAAAGACAGCTACAGAAGAGATCTGAAAAAGGACAGTTTCCCACACAGAGCGATTGACGTCTGGAACAAATTGAACAGTGAAACAGTTAATGCCAGAACTACACACGAATTCAAAAGCAAACTGGATGTGGAGAGATACAAAAACGGGTCAAAAAGAGCATTGCTTTAGTCCCGTAAAATACAACTAGGTAAATACACATACATATACCTACACACACACACACACACACCTATACACACACACACACACAGGCACACACACACCTATACACACACACACACACACACATACACACACACACAAACACACACACACAAACACATGCACACATCTACACACATATCAAGGATTCTTCCTTCCATTCCCTCCTCCATTCTCTATTCTATAGCTTTTCCCCTGCACGCATTCCTCCACCCACCGCTTTCTCCTTCACTTTTTTTCCTTCCCCACTCCTACCCTCCGGAGCTCTCGAGACTATTCAGCTTTACTGGATTTTATCCTTTTTTGTTTTATCAATTTATTTATTCTATTATTATTATTATCATACTATTGATTAATTTCTTCATTTTTATTTTATTTATTAATTAATTTTATTTATTTATTTATTTATTTCTATTTATTTTTATTTATTTATTTTATTTTATTCTTATTTGTTTATCTATTTATCTTTTTTTTCGCAGATCTCCCCTCTTCGCGAGAAATCCCTACGATGGCCGAAAGGCATCGCCCATGATCCGTCTAACAGACCGACGTGATGACCCCGGTTCGAGCCCTGTGGCCTCCCACGATGGAGACCCGCCAGTAGTGCTCCAGGAAGGTGGATGGACGTCAGGTAGGAGCATCTCCTGTTGACCTACGTAACCCATGAATACCTTCGCCTTCACCAGGAGAAACAAATCTGAGATTTTTTTTTTTTTTTTTTTTTTTTTTTTTGAGTGGAATGGAATCTGAGTTTTTTTTTAAAGAGTGGAATGGTTTTCTTTATAGAGCGGAATGATTTTTTTTTTTTTTTTTGTATAGGGTGGATTTTTTTTTTCTTTTTTTTTTGTGGAATGGAATCCGAGTTTTTTTTTAAAGAGTAGAATTGATTTCTTTATAGAGTGGAAAGATTTTTTTTTTTTTTTAGTGATTTTTTTTTTTTTTTTTTTTTTTTTTTTTTTTTTTTTTTTTTTTTTTTTTTTTTTTTTTTTTTTTTTTTTTTGGTGGAAGGTCATCCCCACGGGCTTTGAGCCCGTGTGTTGGGTGTTTCTGGAAGACACATCTTTCTTGCAAGAGGTAAAGTGGGATGGTTTAGCTCAATGATTCCCAACCGGTGTGCCGCGAGATCAACTGAGGGTGCCGCCAAAATTGAGGGCAAAAATAATTTTCGTATTACCGACTCTCTCTGTCATCCATTTTTGTTCATTAAACCAACATCAGTGTAAAGATGAGTATTTTCGTATCATCCAGGTACAAAATTTTGTTACACTGATGTTGAATGAACAAAATACTGACAAACTAGAATTTAGATTTTCTAATAAGGGTGCCGGGGACTTCTGAAAGGCTTGGCAAGAGTGCCACTAGCCAGAAGAGGTTGGGAATCACTGTATTAGCTTGTCATAGGAGCATGGAGGTGGAGTGGGCAGTGGTATTGAGAAACTACTGTACAGTTATTAGACCGGCGCGGCGGTGGACGCTGTAATAGCTGACGGAGCTCATAGGGACTGATGGGGGGGAGGGGGGGGTGTCGACTGATTGGGGGGTGGGGGAGTTCGAGATGGGGGGAGTGGGGTGGGGGTGAAGGATTGAGAACATCAGATGATGAGAGTAATGCTTATCATGAATAACAATGGCGTGTATCAATCACGATAATGATGATTGGAATAATAACAGTAATGGAGGTGAAATTAAGGAGAGTATAATCGTAATTGTTTTAATCATCATATACCAAAGGAGATACAGATAAACTTGTCCTATTTCGTTGAATATCATGTTACCTTTTTCTTTGCAAAAGGACTGTGATTATAGGAATTTTGCAAAACGAAAAAAATATGGGGGGTTTTGAAAATAAAATAGAATAATAAATAATGGTGGCTATGAAGTTTTTCCGAATCGGCGGGTAATTAATTCATTTTTCTATACGATCATCAACCCTCCTCAACACGTCTCGTTGTATTTTATGTATTTAGTTTCAGGCGATTTTTAGACAAACTAGACTTCGTGTTACCCATTGAAGGCTGTCTCCTCTTGCCCTGGCCAAAGCCTGACGATTTTATTCAGGTTACAAATGTCCTCAAGGCGCTTCTTAGTAGATTACAAAGGATTACAAAGGCGGAGCATGCCGACAGGAGACCTTTTGGTCCATATCAAGGTCGGATGCGGAAAAAAATTGTAATGATAAATGAATAATAAAAACTATAATAAAGTAAATAATAATAGATAAAATAGATTTATAGGTATAGTTAAATAATAAACAAACAGGTAAATAGTAAATAATAATAAATTGACATATAACTAACAATAAATTAAAATCAAGCAAATAATAAGAAACACGGCTCTCAACCCCTGCAACACAGTGGCATTCTTTAACATGTTTATTCTGGCTAGAAAAAGAAGTTCTCATTCAACTGGATGGGGACGAATTAAGATCCACAGGTGTCTCGATCGACTGAAATTCCCTTCACTCTGGGGTCCCTCTCATCAGCTGTATGAAATCGCTTGACGTCATCAGCCAGAGCAAAACCTCTAAAGTGCGACCTTGTTTGACCTCGGGTGAGATTCCGGACGGCCCTCGGGGGGGGGGGCACCGGTGGTTGGTAGGACCTGGCGAGGTGGTCCGGGGGGTTCCGGAATAAACAACTTCCGATTACAAATAGACTACAGTGACAAAAGTACACGATCAAATACAGCAAAATTTTAAGATAGAGAACATGAGAAGAAAACTAAATGATTACGTCTATGCTGCCGTTTTTAACTCTGTGTGTATATATATATATATATATATATATAATATATATATATATATATATAATATATATATATATAATATATGTGTGTGTGTGTGTGTGTATGTATGTGTATACTTATGTATATGTATACACACACACACACACACACACGCACACATACATATATATATATATATATTGCTATAGTTGGGCAGCAGATCCTCTTTAAGGCAAATGTCATTAAAATTTGCAGCAGCTTCTGCGTTCACGAGTTTTTTGCTGACATTCTCGACTTTTCTAATGCTGGCGCGCTGAGTCGTGCTAAGTTCTTTAATTGCCTGACCAAATAGCATTGGAGGTTTAAGTAAAGGCATCGGAATTATCTTCTCTAATTTTATGCAGAGTTTTCGCCTAACTGTTAGGGATCTTCAGTGCTAATGAGTACAGTGTGTGGGAAATCATCTTAAATACACAATACACGGATCACAGACACTTGCGTGGTGATCCGGTTGACCAATCAGGAGGCAGGAACACTAAGCTCCGCCCCCATGCCTAGCGGCTGATCCGTAAGGTGACCTCGATGTCTTTTGATGTAGGAATAATAAATTGATCCGGAGTCTGTCTGTTCATCGTGGGGTTTTTATCTTTTATGTATAAGGCTTCTAGGATATGAAGGTGTGTGTGGTTTGTTTCTGTCTGTAAAATAGTGATGCCCTCCTCCAAATTCTTTCTTGTCAGTGGGGTCTGATGTACGTCTTCGTGGTGTCGCTTGATAGCGCCATTGGAGAGATGAAGGGTGAGACGCCTCGTGAGCTTCGTCGTAGTCATCCCTATGTATGTTTCATTGAGGGCTTCACAGTTCCCTTTTCTGCAGGAGTATTCATACACGAGATGGCTACGCTGAAGTTCCGGTGTCCTCTGGCAGGGGTTGTTCTTTATAAGGAGTTGGGATGTCTTCATGTTTTTATAGAAAATAACCAGATATATATATATATATATATATATATATATATATATATATATATATGTGTGTGTGTGTGTGTGTGTGTGTGTGTGTACCTTAGCTGGCATTGTCATTTTTCTTTCACATAAAAACAATTATATCTATCTGTATCCTTACCTTCCACTTCACCTATCTCTTTTCTACCAAATATGATGATGCTTAATAGCGGTGGTTGAATTTTTCTGATCTCTGAGAATTAACCCGAGGCAGTAAAATTTCCTCTCCTTTTTTTCTTCTGTGCTTTGGAAGACCAAATATAGGTGTGGGAGGTCTCTCTCAGATGCATACGGTGGTATTCTTAAAAAATTCTTTCCCTTCCAAGGATTTATATAAGGAAAGATTTTTTTATTGAATACCACCGTAAGATTCTTACGGTGGTATTCTTAAGAAAAAATCTTTCCCTTCCAAGGATTTATATATAAGATTTAAATAAGGAAATATTTATACAAGGAAAGATTTTTTTGAGAATAGCACTGATAGAGTCCTCTGGAAGCGACCGGACAATTTTGTTCTGCTGGAAAGGAACCTCTTGCCATTTCAACCCGGAGACTTATGGGGGGAAAGGGAGAATCTTTGTTATATATTTCATTCTTGCTGCCGCCAGGTGATTTTATTCATTTAAAGGGGGATCCCCTCGCCATTAAAGTCGAGTGGTTACTTGAATTATCTTATCCAGGCTAGTGCCTGGACTATATATTCAGTTATAGAGAAAAATCATCGTTACAGGGTTGATATCCCTGAGTCAAGGTCCTGGTTTCCTAGACAAATCACACCGGACGTTTAATCCACACAGAAGTGAATGGAAAGTAATTTTGCTGAATGTAGAGTCAACGGGGTTGGACGGACTTCCTGCTAATGTTATTGCTTGTG
>NC_134818.1:2145933-2165492 GCF_046742065.1 Oratosquilla oratoria
CTGTTGTCATAGGAAAGACTTGTTCGACCATTTCCAGTGTTGATTATAGGTCTACCATTCCCTTCGATCAATCTCGACAAACGTTGAATTTCACGAACGAAACGTTTTGAAATTCGTGTCATCACGAAATAGGAGGTCTGAGTTACAATGTCGAGTGCTGTCATTTCTTTATAGCGGTCAGAAGCGACAACCCTCGAGTTTTACACACACAATATTCTGAAAGCCGTGACGTCATTTGTTTGGATGGGGTTTCATTTGAGTTTTTCTTTTTCTTCTTCGTCTTTTTTTCTTCGTCTGCTTTTTCTTATTCGTCTTCCTCTTTTTCTTCTTCGTCTTCTTTTTTTTCTTCGTATTCTTCTTTTTCTTCTTCGTCTTCCTCTTCTTTTTCTTCGTCTTCCTTTTCTTTTTCTTCGTCGTCGTCTTCTTTTTCTTCTTCGTCTTCTTTTTCTTCTTCGTCTTCCTCTTTTTCTTCTTCGTCTTCCTCTTTTTCTTCTTCGTCTTCCTCTATTTCTTCTTCGTCTTCTTCGTTTTCCTCTTCTTCGTCTTCCTCTTTTTCTTTTTCGCCTTCTTTTGCTTTTTCGTCTTCTTCTTTTTCTTCTTCTTCTTCGTCTTCTTTTTCTTCTTCGTCTTCCTCTTTTCTTCTTCGTCTTCCTCTCCTTTGTCTTCCTCTTTTTCTTCTTCGTCTTCTTCCTCTTTTTCTTCTTCGTCTTCCTCTTCTTTTTCTTCTTCGTCTTTCTCTTTCTCTTCATCTTCTTCTTCTTTTTCTTCTTCGTCTTCTTTTTCTTCTTCGTCTTCCTCCTTTTCTTCTTCGTCTTCTTCCTCTTTCTTCTTCGTCTTCCTCTTCTTATTCTTCTTCGTCTTCCTCTTTTTCTTCACCATCTTCTCCCTCTTTTTCTTCTTCGTCTTCTTTTTCTTCTTCGTCTTCCTCTTTCGGTAGTTTCGGCGTCGCTTATACCAATTCCTTGGTTCGGCATACCACTCTTTGCATACCACTCGCATCTCTCTCTCTCTCAGTTTTGTTTGTGTTTACTCTCAAGCTGAACATGTGTTTGAGTTTTAAATTGAGTTTTGACACTAAGGACTCCCTGTGTCTTTCTGTCTGTCTGTCTCTGTCTGTGCTCTCTTTCCACCCGTTTGTTCCATTGTCTCTACGTCTGTCTCTATTTGCATGTCTGCCTGTCTCTTTCTCTCTATGATTCATCATGGTCTTGGATCACGTGTTGGACTCTTGATCGACAGCCATTACTCTCCCGGAAGAGAGCTCAAAGCTCATATATGACCGATCTATGGGTAATGCTGTGACCTTACATGCACACACACGCACACAAAACTCCCCGCCAACGAGAGTTGGAGTAACGACTCGTAGCACAGAGATACTAAAATAATTTCAACCCTGGCTGGGATTCGAACCCCGGACCGCCGTAGTGGCGGCCGCGAACGCTACCAATGCGCCATGAGTCGTGTGTGTGTGTGTGTGTATGTGTGTGTGTACAATTGTATTTACCTAATTGTGCATCCATTAGTCAAGCTTAGCCTTGAATTTTAATTGTAACTGGATAGGATAGTGGTAGCAGTAGTGTTAGTTCATCTTCTGCCCTGTTTTCTTAATTGTAGCTTAGTTTAGTAAATGCAAACAGTCTCGTTAGGGCCAGTAGGCCTGCTGTTGTTTGTTCTTCCTTTATGTTCCTTTGTAATTTGTTTATATTGTCCAGCTCTGCTGCTTACATAATTTTTCACAAACTAGTCAATCTGTATAGAAAGATAAATTTCTTTATATCCTTTAAACGCCTTTTCTTTTTCCGTTTCTCTTCATGTCCTCTTTTTTCTTCCATACCGTATGAAAGAAAATCTTTTTTGTCTATTCTACTTTTTTCGTTGGTCTATATACTACTATCATATCACTTTTTATATGATATTAAAAGTGTCAATATATATATATATATATATATATATATATTTTTTTTTGTCAGCCAAACTTGGAATAATTTTGATTGCTACACTTTGAACTCTCATCTCTCTCTCTCTCTCTCTCTCTCTCTCTCTCTCTCTCTCTCTATATATATATATATATATATATATATATATATATATATCACTCTCACTCTCTGTCTCCCTTTCTCTCTTGCCCTCTCTCTTTCCGCATCTTTCTTGCCCTTCCTCTCTTTCTGTTTCTCTTTCTCTCCCACTTTCCCTCTCTCTCTCACCTTCTCTCTTGCCCTCCCTCTCTTTCTGTTCCTCTGTTCCTCTCCTTTCCCTCCCTCCCTCCCTCTGTCTCTCCCCTTCTCTCTTACCCTCCCTCTCTCTCTCTCATTCTCTCTCGTCCTCCCTCTCTTTCTGTTCCCCTCTTCCTCTCCCCCCTCTCTCTCTCTCCCTCCTTCCCTCCCTCTCTCTCTCTCTCCTTCCTTCCCTCCCTCTCTCTCTCCCCTTCTCTCTTGCCCTCCCTCTCTCTCTCCCCTTATTTCTTGCTCTCTCTCTCTCTCTCTCTCTCTCTCTCTCTCTCTCTCTCTCTCTCTCTCTCTCTCTCCCTCTCCCTCCCCTTCTCTCTTGCCCTCCCTCTCTTTCTGTCCCCTTCTCTCTTGCCCTCCCTCTCTTTCTGTCCCCTTCTCTCGTGCCCTCCCTCCCTCTCTATTTCTCTTCCCCTCGTTGGCACTGCAGGATCTCAAATGTCGCCGCGTGCGAGCCTAGTCAGGTGTAGCGGGACAACCAGGTCTAATTTGATTGGCCTCCAACCAGTGCTGGCTCGGTTCACGCTCGTGGAGGGGGAAGGGGGAAAGGGGGACAGAGAAGAAGAGGAGGAGGAGGAGGAGGGTTGAGGGTCACAAAGGGGGAGGTTTGGTGATGGCAGTGTTGCCACTGTGATCTATGACAGTTCCCACAAACGAGTGAGATTTTTTTTACCACAAGATTCCCATAAGGATATCTGGATTTCCACATTTTTTCTCCCCCCCCCTAACAAAAAGAAGGAATTGTTTTATACACAAATATAAGTTCATTGCAACATGTAATTTGCTCATAAAACATCTCATGTAAGCAAGTTTCTCAGACACAAATTTGTTGGAAATTCACGCAAATTGGCATCGCTGGGTGGCGAGGGCGGGTTAACATAAGAATGAAGGAGACTGCAAGAGACCATAAGGCCTACACTAGGCAGTTCCGTATCCATCACCACCTGTCATCCCCATCCATAAAGTTGTCTAATTGTTTCTTAAATCAACTGATAGTTTCAGCGCTTACTACATGGTTACTAAGTCTATTCCATTCGTCGACCACCCTATTAGTAAACCGATTTTTGCCTATTTCCTTCTTAAATCAAAATTTGTCCAGTTGAAATCCATTACTGCGAATCCTGCCCTGTTGTTTTAATATGATGACCTTGTTTGCATCACCCTTGTTAAAGCCTTTGATCCACTTGAACATCTCTATTGGATCACCCCGCACTCTGCATCTTTCTAGAGAGTGTAAGTTAAGGTGCCTAAGGGTGGATTGTTAGATGGGGAGATCTTTGGGCTGAACATACACAAGTGTGACCCCGTTTTGTGTCTCGACGAAAGGACACGGGAATCAAAATACCGATCAAGAGGGACGTATTCAAGCCCGTGGCACGAGCAAGGGACACATGGCACGCTCATGGCACTTCTATGGCACACCTAAGGAACAGCCATGATACACCCATGGCCCTATCATGGCACATCCATGGGTTTACTATAACACTCGTGTAGTACTTTATGGCACACTATGGCACGTCTGTAGTGCACCTGTGGCATCTATAGCACTTCATGAGGTGGCACGCTCATGGCACAATATTCTAACAAATATTTCTTTTATATGTATACATTATATATATCTATATATGTATATCATATCGTCTTGAATACTGTTTCTCCAAGTGTTCTATGTAGCTTACTGCATAAACAAAACAAAAAAGGAAAGAAAAAGAAAACAAAAAATGAAAACGAAGAAACAAAAAAAGGAACAAATAAAGGCAAGGAACAACTAAATACAAGAAAAACAAACGTAAAAAAAAAAATAAATAAATAATATTGCCCTCTGGAGTGGAGAGACGGTTTTCATAATGATCTTCCTCTGCTTCCAGGTCTCATAATGAAGACGCCAGTGACTACTACTACTACTCTCCCTGTCTGAGACAGAAGAATGTCGTCTCCCTCCCTCCCGTCCTCTGAAGTCTGTTCTACGTTGATAAGACGATCCTCCCCTTCCCCCAGCCCCCCTTCCCCCCTCCTCACCCCCACCCACCCACGTAGTCGGCTGAGGTCGAGATGACGTCACAATTTTTTTTTTTTTTTTTTTTTTTTTTTTTTTTATTATTATCTGTTGCAGTCCTAGTATGTCTATATGGCTGCTTGTCGGTCTATGACCCTGTATGTTGTCCGCTCTCTCTCTACTTCTCTCTTCCTCTTTAGTTCATTTTCTCTCAATTTAACTCTTATTCTCTTTCCATCTTTTTCTTTCTCTCTTGCTTGCTCTCTTCCTCTCTCATTCGTTTTCTCCCTCTATCTCGCTCTTTCTGTCTCTCACGTCCTTATCTCTCCTCTCTTATCTATCTCTTCTATCCTCTCATCTATCTCTTTCTTCCTATGTCTCCTGTCCTTTCTACGTATAAACATCTGCCTCTCTCTCGCGTCTCCTATATATTGTTTTTTGTGTTCTTTATTTCCTGTTTTCTTTCTCACTCTCACTCTACACCAATACAATATACATATATATATATATATATATTCATATATATATATGTGTGTGTGTATGTATGTATGTATTTATTTGTTTACCCTTTCCACGCCGCAGGTGGGCACAGATGGGAACACAAGCCATGACTTGATTATTCAATCGCTCCGCCAATTGTTCAATGTTTGACTTGTCACAGATGGATGGAGGATGCCCCCTCCCCCCACCCATCGCACTCCACCTCCTTCCCTCCATCCCTCCCTCCCTCCCTATCCCTCCAGAAGGTTTCCCTTCTGTACGCCACCTTGTCCGCAATCTGTGTTTTATGTTATACCGATCTCTGTCTCTCTCTCTCTCTCTCTCTCTCTCTCTTTCTTTGTTGGTTTGTGGTTTGTTAGTCCACTGTATTCTCTGCCTTTACCTTTCCGTCAGCCCCTGTCTTTGTCTCTCTTCCTCTCTGACCTCGATGTCTGTCCCCCTCTCTCTGTTTCTCCCTATCAATCATGTATATACCCGTTGTTGATGGCTTAGAATTATAGTGCATTGTGGTTGATAAAAATGTATCGTTATTCACTGGGACCCATTCAGTGTTGTACATATATATATATATGTGTGTGTGTGTGTGTTTGTGTGTATATATATATATATATATATATATATATATATATATATATACATATGCCCATCTATCTATCTCTCCTCTCTTCCCTCATACACTACTCGCACCCCCTTCTCTTTCTCTCTCTCTCTCTCTCTTTCTCTCTCCCTCTCACTCTTTCTTTCTCTCTCCCTCTCTCTCTCTTATTCATCCTATTTCTTCTTTCTCCTTCTCGTCCATTCTTCCTCTTGCTCCTTGTTCTACGCTCTCCCTCGCTCTCTTCCTCTTCCTCCCTCTCACTCTCACACTTCCTATCCCGCAACTCCTTACTCTTACATTTCTTTACTATCACTCTTACTCTCACTCTTCCTCGCTCTCACTCTTCTTCGTTCTCACGCTTCCTCACGTTTCTTCATTCTCGTTATTCTTCATTCTCACTCTTTCGTACTCTCACCCTTCCTCACTCTCACTCTTCTCCAATTACGCCTCTCACTCCCCCTCCCCGCCTATCACTCCCTCTCTCTGCCTCTCACTTGCTCTCCCTGCCTCTCTCTACCTCTCACTTGCTCTCCCTGCCTCTCACTTCCGCTGAATCCCATTTCCATGCTCTCACCCCCACTTCCTGCCTTTCACTCCCTCTAGTCATCCCTCACTCCTTCTCAACTCCCTCGCCTTTCATTCCTGTTCTCTGGTACTCACTCCCACTCCCCGGCTCGCGCACTCCCTCTTACTCCCTCTTAATCCCTCTCCCCGTCTATCACACAGCTTATATCCCACTTCCCTCACTCCCGCTCCCTCCCACTTAATCCCCTTTGCAATCCATCCTCTCATCATCCACCCTTAATCCCTCGCCTACACATAAGCTCGACGATCCGTTAGATTTCCCCCAAAATCAGTTATTCTTGGAAATAAAACCGTTACATTTGAAAATAAAACCGTTACATTTGAATATGACCTATAATTAACCGATTCTTCATTGCGTCCGTTGGAGGTCTGGACAGAAGTCTTTCCGATGAGATAAATCAGGTTACCCTAATGGCAGCTGAAAGTGACGTCACTATTTGCTGACGTCTTTGCTGTCATAGTCGTTGATGTCACTATACTTCAATTTCCTGCCATTGTATGTTGACATTATTTTATGACGTCATTTTTGCTGACGTCACGGTTTGCTGAGGTCAATCCTGACGTCATTGTATATCGATATTATTTTCTGACGTCTTTTTTGCTGATGTCGCTGCTGTCATAGTCGTTGATGTCACCATGCTTACGTCAGTTTCCTGACGTCATTGTTGACGTTATTGTCTGACGTAATTTTTGCTGACGTCGCTGCTGTCATAGTCGTTGATGTCACCACGCTTACGTCAATTTGCTGACATCATTGTATGTTGACGTCATTTTGCTGACGTCACCGTTTGATGACGTCACGTTTTGCTGAGGTCAATTCTGACGTCACTGCTTGCCGAGGCCAGGATCATGTTGACCTCCATTTTGCATTAGCAGTCGTAGGAGACGGAGGGCGATTACCCAAACCATTTCGTGGTTGTCAGACACAGAAGAAATGGTCTTGTTCGCACACCGACAGCGTCTTCTGCAGAATCTCCCAAGAGAAGAGAAGACAAGACAAGACAAGATCCCGGGGTAGATTAGGCTCTGGGTTCATCCCACACCAATCCCACTAATGTAAGAGGTGTCGGGGTTGGGTGGGGTTGGGGATAGTCTTAGTGATCCACTACCAGACCGCACTATCCCGACATTTGTTTTTCATTACTCGAGTTGTAGTGGCGCAGTCGGCTTAGACTCCGCGTCAGGAAGACAAACGTTCAAGTTTGATCCCTAAAGGGATAAAGAAAACTAACTGGGATTTTTCATCTGTGTACACAAGGCCAAGGTGACAATCTTAAGGACCATTTACACGGTCAAACTGTTTGTCAAACTCGGTTTGTCAAATAAGTGTTTGAAGTGATGTTTGACCGTGTGAATAGGGTATCTGGTTGTCAAACGCGTTTGGAAAACGTGTTTGACAACCAGATACCCCATTTACACGGTCGAACATCATATCAAACACTTGTTTGACAAACTGGGTTTGGCAAACCGTTTGACCGTGTAAATTGTCCATTAGTTGCGACATGGACGTCACCTTTGCCCTATATGCTCGGACTGCCAGTGCAAGGGGCAGTCACTGGTATCCCCGGAACGAGGCAAGATAGAAACCAACGCTACACAATGCGGGATAGTTGATCTGGACATGGTAGCGCTCTTGATGGTTTTGTTCTGGTGTCGTTTAGTAATTTCATTCTGCTATGTAGCGCCCTATAGGCCGGGAAGGAGTCGAGAAGCTTTCTTCAATATATCCTAAATAGGTATAAAAAAAAAATTGGATAAAGGTAATTAAGGTCAGAAACCTCCAATATATCCTAAATAGGTAAAAACTGGATAAAGGTCATTGAGGTAAAAAACCTCCAATATATCCTAAATAGGTAAAAATTTGGATAAAGGTCAATAGAGTCAGGAACCTCCAATATATCCTAAATAGGTAAAAAATTGGAAAAAGGACATTAAGGTCAGAAACCTCCAATATATCCTAAATAGGTAAAAAATTGGATAAAGGACAATAAGGTCAGAAACCTCCAATATATCCCGAATAGGTCAGAAATAGTGAAGTGAATCGCCAGTGACGACGGCCTGGCGCCAAGCAAAGCCTCGGCTCAGTGTTGCCACTGTGATCTATGCCAGACTCCACAAACGAGTGATTTTTTTTCTTCAAAATTCCCACAAGGAAATCTGGATTTCCACATTTCCCCCTCCCACACACACACACACAAAAGAAGAAATTATTATATACATAAATAATTTCGTTGCAATTTGGTTTTCAAATTCTACATATAATTCTTCATATTTCTTCCACATATTTGTGGAAAATTTCCACAAAATGGCACCCGTGCGCTCGGTTTGAGCCCCCGAAGCGGCTGTCAGAAATGATTTGTAATGATATGCGCCGTCACTGGCCTCGGTTCGAGTCCCGAGGCGACCGTCGGAAATTACTTGTAATCGTATGCGCCGTCACTGCCGATTCACTCCAGGTATTTACGACGACGAAAGCCCCTCAAGGTTTCGTATCAGCTTCACCACTGTCTACGAGTTGAGCTCGGGTCTCCGTGAAAATTAGGTGAGGACGGCAGTTAGCAGTCTATCTAGAATCTTCGGGAGTTGGATCAACTCCAAGTTGGAGACTTTTGAAGCTCCGTTAGCTCAGTTGGTAAAGCATTGGTCTGGCGTCAAGCGAGGCCTCGGTTCGAGCCCCGAGGTGACTCGGAAAGTATTTGTAATGATATGCGTAGTCACTGGTGATTCACTTCAGGTGTATATAGATATATATATATATATATATATATATATATATATATATATATTTGTACCCTGATGATGTCTTGAATAGACGAAAACGTTTGGTATTCATTTCTTTCGTTTTCGAAGTGGTTTCTGCAAGTATTGTTATCACTTGTGTTTAGTGATTGTTTTGCATATATATACACACACACATATATATATATATATATATATATATATATATATATATATATACATGAAAGTGGGAAAAGGAAACACAGGAGTCTTAGTCTGAGTTTATTCCTGACTAGTTTCGCAGGTCTGATTTTTCAAAGCATATCTGCGAAACTAGTCCGGAATAAACTCAGACTAAGACTCCTGTGGTTCCTACTCCACTTAGTCAACCTGTCAAAATGCCTCAACATATATATATATATATATATATATATATATATATATATATATATATATATATATATATATATATATATATATATATATATATATATATATATCACAGTGTAGCAGCGAAAACCATCAGGTGACCCTTTGGTAGACTGTTAAATGCAAAACTTGGGAGCGCACAGTCACAGGAAGCCTTCCAGGAGAATAACACGTAGAGGGATAAGAGCCCCCAAATCACATAATTCCTGAGGTAAAATCCTCACCTCAGCCAGTGTGTGTGTGTGGGGGGGTCGGTCAACGTCCCTAATTTATGGCAGGGCTCCTCAGGGAGGGTGAGGGAGGAGACGAGAGGGAGGAGGAAGAGGAATAAAAGGACGAGAAGTGGAGTAGGAGGAGAGGCCAGGAAGAAGAGGAAGAACAGTACGGGAAGTGGAGTAGGAGGAGGAGGAGTACATAGAGGAAGGGGGAAGAAGATAAGGAGGAGGGGAAAAGGGAGAGGAATGGGGAGCAAGGATAGAAGAACAAGAGAGAGAGAAGAAGGAGGAGGAAAAAGAAGAAGAAAGGGAGGAAGGAGGAAATGAGGGAGAAAGAAAGAAGTGGAGAGAGAGAGAGAAGGAAGATGAGAAAGGTAGAAAGAGAGAGAGGAGGGGATGAAGAGAGAGAGAGAGAGAGATAAATAGAGAGCAGTGTTAATCCTTTGCGTCTTATGTTTTGGATCTTTTTATTCTTTCTGCCGCCAGATGATTTTATTCAGCCAAGTGGGGGCGAGGAACGATGCCATCTTCAGCGAAAGGGTTAATATTTTCTTAGACTCATCTTCATTTGCCATTTTTACTCCTCAGTTGCTGAATAAAATCGTCTGGCGTCAAGCAGAACAATAAAAAGCCACAGCCGAAGTTGGAATGAGATATGAAGGCTGTATCACTTCCCAGTGGGATAGACAGGTCTTGCAGGGGACCATTAAAGAAAAACTGTCTTGTATATTGCGTCTGGCTGCCGTCAGGCGATTTTGTTCACTTAAGGAAATACACTTCACCGGCCCAAAGGGTATTTTGGGGGATTAAACAGATTGGTCTTGTCGATTTGGCCATACATTTTTTTTTTTCCGGATTTCGACATTGTATACGTTCGCAACTCGAATATGTATTAAAAGGAATTAATCTGTCGCACTGACTGTGGAATCCGATACGACAAAAAAAAAAAAAAAAAAAAAGAGAGAGAGAGAGAGAGGGGAGGGGACGATGACAAAAACCACTGCATCCACAGTCGGTACCAAAAGCCCTGCATTCCTTTACTAATCTATTTTTCCCCAATACTGTATGTGTTGTATATAGACCTCACGCATTCAATACAACAAAGGCCTTTATACATTTTATTCTGGCTATATACGAGCGATTTATGCGACCGAAAGGGGAGAGGGACCCTTACCTGAAGTGTCTATCAAGCGATCGTGACCCACATCATATCAGAGCACGCCCTCCCTCCCTTAAGTGAATGTAATCGTCTAATTCTAACCAGAAGAAAGACGACAAAGTGCGTCACTGTGTTGAGAGATACGGGGTCACATCTATTGTTTAGAAATATCTACAAACAAAAAATCCCACGTAGTGTTAGCTCGCTTGTACATATCTATGTAAAAAAAATGAAAAATAAAATAAAATAAAATAAAAATAAACATACAAAAATGAATTTCATCCAAACACACCTCTGATAGAATCCCTCTCATACCGCGTGAGGGCGTTTGTACTGGATGTCGTCAGGTGATTTTAATCATTGTGGGGCCCATTTCGGCAATTAAGGGGGCATGACCCTTACCAGGACCTTTTGTATACCGTGTAGTACTTTTACTCCTTTTTAAGTCTGTCTTCTGCCAGACTGTCTTGTTTTTTTTCCCGTGGTGCCCTCTTCGTACGTACACACACACACGCGCACACACACACACACACACACACACACACACACACACACACACACATGGCGCAGTGGAAGCATCCATGGCTGCCACTACGGCGGTCCGGGTTCGAATCCCGCCCATGGCTGAAATAATTTAAGTATTGCTGCGCTGTGAGTCGATACTCCAACTCTCGTGGGCGGGGAGTTGGGTGTGTGTGTACGTGTAAGGTCACAGCATTACCCATAGATCGGTCATAATTGAACTCTGAGCTCTCTTCTGGGAGGGAAATAGCTGTCGATCATGAGTCCAACACGTGATCCAAGACCATGGTGAATTGTGAATCTCGCACATAGAATGATTTAATAGGAATCTGAGTAAAATGTAAAGATAATATTTGTCAAAGTGTAAAGGAAAGAGACGTTAAAGAGGAAGACACGTGTAACACAATATTATACATCTAACTTCCTAAACGTCGGTGGATTTTTCTATTTTTATTCTACATTTTTATTTATTTTGTTTTATTTAGTTTATTTATTTGTTTATTTTTGTAAGATTAAGATACCGCAGAAGTGGAGCTGACGTCATCAGTCACGTCAGCAAATGAGAAGCGTCTCAGCCAATCAACGCTGTAGTATCAACCAGAATGAACTGACGTCATCAATTACTTTAACGAATGAGACGCATGCACAGAAAGCGTCTGAACCAATCAGCGCTGGAGTATCAACCAGAAGGATCTGAGGTCATCAGTTACGTTAGCGAATGAGACGCGTGCACAGAAAGCGTCTGAACCAATCAGCGTTTGAGAATCAGCCAGGTTCTTTGATCCATGTCGCGGTCAAGAACGACCGAGAAGGCCTGAAAAGATGATGAGAATGATGCTGAAGAACTATAACAGCAGAAGAATGTTGCAGAACCACGAAGAGAATAAGTGTCTGAATGCCAGGAAAGGAGTTACATAGAGTTTGGTCCGTACAAGATTGTTCTGGTACTTAACCTATTATATATATATATATATATATATGTATATATATATATATATATATATATATATATATATATATATATATATATATATATATATTAACCTATCTAGGAGTAAATTCTAGCCAGAGATTTGTAGCTAAGTAAATGTTGAGACTTTTTTTTTTCTTATGAATGCCTACAGTGGAACAACCAATGACGTTAGATGGTAGACCATTCCATGTATTAACAACGCGATTGAAGAAAGAGTATTTTGCCACGTCTGTTTGAAATATTTTTCTACAATCTTGTATCCATTATTCCTAGTTGCGTTGGAGGCATAAATTTTGAAATATTTTTATACATGTTTTCAGTTCCTTTGACAATTTTGAAGACTTCAATAAGATCACCCCCCACTCTCCGTTTCGAGAGACTAAACGAATTCAGTTCTCTTAAGCGCTCTTCATACGGCTTGTTCCGCAACCTAGGGATGAACTTTGTTACTCTACGCTGCACTCTTTCTAACTTCTATATATCCTTGTAATGTAGAGACCAGCACTATACACAGTATTCTAGGTTAGGTCTGACTAGGGAATTGTAAAGATTAAGAATAATTTCTTCAGTTCTAAACTCAAAAGCTCCATCTATAAGTCCAATTAATTTGTTTGCAGATTTAAATGCCTTCGAGCACTGTTGGCTTGGTTTGAGATTATTTCATATCAGAACACCAAGTTCTTTCTTTTGTTCTACACTTGCTAGTTGGTCTGGACATTACTATTACCAATATGAAGTACTTTACATTTATCTATATTGGAAAACTTCTGGGAATTTTCCGCCCATTCACATAGAATGTTCACATACTTTTGTAACTCTTGTTGTTGTATTATAGATATCTTATTTGCAATTTTGATATCATCCGCGAATTTTGATAATTCACACTTGATATTTTAATCCAGGTCATTAATGTATATCAGAAAGAGTACAGGGCCTAGCACTGAACCCTGAGCCACTCCACTTGATACACAATGCCAGCCTGAGCATAGGAGAGGTTCTTGGAACCATAATAATTCCAAATCAGCAAACGGACGCGCGTAACGACTGACGCCATATCATTTTTCCTTGGTTCGAATTCAAAAGAGTATAAAGGCGACATGAAGTCATATTGATGTAGTCAGCAGACAAATCTTGTAAATGAAGAATCTGCAAGAAAGTAGGCGGGACTATGACTGACGTCATATCGTCTTGTCAGATTGAAAATTCACAAAGTCTGAAGAGGACATTTTCAACTCAAGCCTTGGGAATAACAAAGAACAAAACTAAAAAAAAAAAAAAAATAGAATTAACGAAAAGATAACTTGTGAGGCAGTTGAGTGATGAAGGATTTTAATTTTGCCAGAGGAAATGGAAAAAGCGATCAACCATTGGGAGAATAACAGACCCCAATCGGATTATGGAAAGTGAACGGAAAAAGTTCAAAGCGTGGCTTGACAAACGACGGAAATGAACCGAGGAGAGATCTGCTACCAGCTTGGGATGGCGACAGGCGGCTCAAGAATGGGCGACACGAGGCACCTTCTCTATCGCTCCTGCTGCCGTCAAGCTATTCCATTCATCCCCGTGACTTGTTTGTGACCGCATGACACGCTTCTGTGCATGACCATAGATATATGCATAAACGCCCACAAGCACATATACCCATGGTGGACACGCACACACACACACACACACGCACACACACACACACACACACACACACACACACACACACACACACACACACACACACACACACGACTTGATGGCGCAGTGGTAGAGTTCCCGGTCGCCACTACGACGGTCCGGGTTCAAATCCCGCCCGGGGCTGAAATAATTTTAATATCGCTGCGCTGCAAGTCGTTACTCCAATTCTGGTGGGCGGGGAGTTGGGTGTGTGTGTGCGTGTAAGGTCACAGCATTACCCGTAGACCGGTCATATATGAGTTCTGAGCTCTCTTCCGGGAGGGAAATAACTCGATCACGAGTCCAACACGTGATCCAAGACCATGACGAATCACACATGTCCCTGAGAAGAGAGAAGGGCTTCCGCGACGTTGTCTCTTCGGAAGCTCGCCCTGCAAGACTCTCTCCTTGCGAGGCCAAAGGACCGAGAGTGAGGAGGAGGAGGAGGAGGACATCCTAACCTGACACGTAGATATGCCAGGAAGCGAAAAATGCCACCACCTTTGCCTTATGTGCTTTGACGGTCACTGAAGGAAGGAGTCACCAATGTCCGTTGGGAATCAAGGGCGAGGTAGAAACCAATGCGCCACAGCAGGAGAGAAGGCCTTGTCCGTATCAAGATCTAAGAATATAAGGTCTAACCACTTCCGACCGAATTTCGAGGGAGTTGGCGCAGCGGGCCCGTGAACGTCACCTGGCTGTTCAAAGTGGGGTTAGCGGGTCCTATAGCTGTCAGTTGAAGCTGGTCCGTCGTTCGAAAATGACGTTGCCTTCGCTCGCACCGCTCCACGCAATTAGTTATATTCTGACAAATATTATATAAGATATATATATATAAAATATATATATAAATATATATAAAATATTATAGTTCCTGTCTATATATATGAATATATAATATATATGATATATAATATATATATATATATATATAAAATATTATAGTTCCTGCCTTGGCGTTTCACATTTTTCTTCAGTGTTTCACAAAGAGAAAATGGACCCAGCCTAATGACGTCAGAAGCTGCGCAGAAGAATTCAAACGGTCTGACCTGTATATTTAGACCTTGGTCCGTATAGTGTCAGAAGTCTCGCGGCGCTAACGGTTGCGACGAAAGAAAGAAATAAGCAGACATTTAATTATTCAGAAATAAAATCAGTTTTGAAGATTAATGCAACGTTTCTGACGACTGTCGATATTATTATTTTTATTTTTTACCTGAGTTACATATTCAAAGAAGGGTTTGACTTTTTTTCTTTTCTTTTCATTATTTTATTTTAATTCATTTTATCCTATTTCATTTTATCTTATTTTTGTTTGGTCTCATTCTGTATTATTATCTATTTATGTATTTATTTGTTTGTATACTCATATATATACTAACTTTTTTCGTTTTTGTTATCAATATGACAAGTGACGAAACCAGTTGAAAAAAAAAGATTATCCCTTTGTACCTCAGGGCTCTCTCTCTCTCTCTCTCTCTCTCTCTCTCTCTCTCTCTCTCTCTCTCTCTCTCTCTCTCTCTCTCTCTCTCTCTTTTATGTCACTCCCACGGGCTTTGAACCCGTGTGGTGAATGTTTATAGAAGACACACACTGTGCATAGATAAAGTGGGATGGTGTAGCTTGTCAGAGGAGCATGGAGGACTGAACTAGATAAGATTGTTTGGCGCCAGTGATGGTAGGATCCTTCCGCGGCACCAAACTAACCCCAGTTGGGGAGTAAACGACCATTACGTGGATTTGAATTGCCCAATCATGGCCCGGGGAGGACGGATCGTCACATGAATGAAGCGGCCCTGCTGTGCTGTGTCTTGCTGCATTGCTTCCGACCCGAGCGGTGGGCGGGAGCCGAGGGTAATCCTTCTTTTACGAAAAGCAAAGACGAGAGGGGGGAAGAGGATTTTGGTATAATTATAAATTAGGTAGATTATGGAGAGACACACAGAAATACGGATCTAGGTGGTTCGAGTCCCGCTAGAATCATCGCGTGACGCCAGTAAGGATATGTGATATTAAAACTTTGAGCGAATAAATGATGGGAAAAAATCTCCTATGTAAGAGTACCAACCCTTCCGAGATAAATCTTTCACTTTTCAAATTTCGTTTGAACCACTGAGTAATCAATATCATTATCATCTAAAAATTGAACATTACGTTCTGGCTACATCTAGACGATTTTATTCAGCATGGGAAACCCCATATTTGAAAGAGAGTAACATAAAAATATAAATTTACAAACTTATTTTTTATACCTCTGCGATTCGTCTTGCGCTGTCAAGCCTGTTGGCACCCCTGCTCGCCTTCAGTCACATCTGAGGGACACAAAGAGAGAGGGAGAGAGACGAATGGCGCGCGCGCGCGAGAGAGAGAGAGAGAGAGAGAGAGAAGAAAAAAAGGAAATTAACGGAAAAAGAATGAAGAGAAACAATGAATCGGGCCCATGAATTCCCGGGTGGGCCGAGCATAAATTCCTGATAAGTTTCTGGAGGGGGGGGGGGGAAGGGAAGAACCGGAAGGAAAGTTTGTCTCCTCGGGAGGTCAGAGGTTAGAGGAGGAGGAAGAAGAGGAGGAGGAGGAGGGACGCGGCAGAGGGCGAGATGGATGGCCGCGGCGAAACGAGGAAGAGGACCCGGACACTGAAGACAAGGGGAACCCAACTTGGAGTCCCCGGACAAGGAAGACAAGGGGAACCCAACTTGGGGTCCCCGGACAAGGAAGACAAGGGGAACCCAACTTGGGGTCCCCGGACAAGGACAAGGGGAACCCAACTTGGGGTTCCCGGACAAGGAAGACAAGGGGAACCCAACTTGGGGTCCCCGGACAAGGAAGACAAGGGGAACCCAATTTGGGGTCCCCGGACAAGGAAGACAAGGGGAACCCAACTTGGGGTTCCCGGACAAGGAAGACAAGGGGAACCCAATTTGGGGTCCCCGGACAAGGAAGACAAGGGGAACCCAACTTGGGGTCTCCGGACAAGGATGACAAGGGGAACCCAACTTGGGGTCCCCGGACAAGGAAGACAAGGGAAACCCAACTCGGGGTCTCCGGACAAGGAAGACAAGGGGGAACCCAACTTGGGGTTCCCGGACAAGGAAGACAAGGGGAACCCAATTTGGGGTCCCCGGACAAGGAAGACAAGGGGAACCCAACTTGGGGTCTCCGGACAAGGAAGACAAGGGGAACCCAACTTGGGGTCTCCGGACAAGGAAGACAAGGGGAACCCAACTTGGGGTCTCCGGACAAGGATGACAAGGGGAACCCAACTTGGGGTCCCCGGACAAGGAAGACAAGGGAAACCCAACTCGGGGTCTCCGGACAAGGAAGACAAGGGGGAACCCAACTTGGGGTCCCCGGACAAGGAACACAAAGGGAACCTAACTTGGGGTCCCCGGACAAGGAAGACAAGGGAAACCCAACTCGGGGTCTCCGGACAAGGAAGACAAGGGGGAACCCAACTTGGGGTCCCCGGACAAGGAACACAAAGGGAACCTAACTTGGGGTCCCCGGACAAGGAAGACAAGGGGTTTCCGGACACCACGCCTTTCTCCACGCTAGAGTCAGAGAGTCGGAACGGGAGTGGGAGAGAGAGGATAAGAGTGAGAGTCACTGAGAACAAGAGAGAGAGGGTGAGGGTAAGAGTGAGAGCGAGAGTGAGGGTGAAAGTAGGAGAGAGAGAGAGAGAGAGAGAGACTTGTGATGCCAATAACAACTCAACCCTTTCGATAATCTATGCCGCAGTCCTTGACATACTTTTTTGAAGCTAACGCCAGACGATTTTATTCAACAAAGCCAAGAACTCTCGACGAAGGAATTAAGAAAATTCCACTTACCTCCTTCACCACATTATATATTTTTTTCCGGCTGACGTATTGCGATTTCATTCTTTCGAATGGGCAGGACTCCGAACTGAGCTGGTTTTTTGTAGAAAGTAGTGAACCAAAAGTTGTTCCTTCCGGGTCAGAAGGGTCCAAGAATTTGGTCCCTCCGCGGGCCAATCAGAATGCCAATGGGGTCCACACGCCCACGGCGGACCATAAGGACGACGGGAGCGTTAAAAGCCGCAGTAAACTCACCCTTGAGGGACCAAAGGACGAATGGGTGGTCCTCCTTGAACGAGTGGAGGACGAGGTGCCTCGAATGTTTGTGTGTGTGTGGTATGGGGAGGGGAGAAGGAAGGAGGACGAAGAGGAGAATACGGGGAAGGAAGAGGAGGAGGAGAAGGGAGATGAGGAGGACGAGGAGGAAGATGACAAGGAGGAGGAGAAGGTTGTGTAGGAGGACGAGGAAGAAGAAAGAAGGAGTAGTAGGTAGTGAAGGAGGAGGGGGAAGAAAAATGATGAGAAGATTAAAGGAAGGAAAGGAAGACGATGAGAAGATTAAAGGAAGGAAAGGAAGACGATGAGAAGATTAAAGGAAGGAAAGGAAGACGATGAGAAGGACAAGGAAGAGGTCAGAGGAGGAAGAAGAAGACGAGGACGAGATGGAGGACGTGTAAGAGGAGGAAAAACAGAGAAGAGTAAGAGGATGGGAAAGGGGGAACGAGGAGGAGGAGGAGGAGGGGGAAGAAGGAAATGGAAGAGTAGGAAAGGAAGAGGAGAGGAGGAAGGGTTAGTAGAAAGAGAAGAAGGAGGAGGAAGAAGAGAAGAAGAGGAAGAGTACGAGGAGGGGGAAAGGAAGAGGAGAGGAGGGGGAGTTAGTAGAAAGAGAATGAGGAGGAATAATAGAACGAGGAGGAGGAGGAGGAGGGGGAATAAGTGGAAGAGTAGGAAGGGAAGAGGAGAGGAGGAAATTTTAGTAGAAAGAGAAGGAGGAGGAGAAAGAAGAGAAGAAGAGGAAAAGTACGAGGAGGGGGAAAGAAGTAGAAGACTAGGAAAGGAAGAGAGAGGAGGGGAAGTTAGTAAAAAGAGAAGAAGGAGGAATAAGTAGAAGAGAAGAAGAGGAAGAGTACGAGGAGGAAGGAAAGAAGTAGAAGAGTAGTAAAGGAAGAGGATAGGAGGTGGGTTAGTAGGAAAAGAAGAAGGAGAGGAAGAAAAGAAGAGGAAGAGTAGGGGGAAGAAGTAGAAGAGTAGGAAAGGAAGAAGAGAGGAAGGGGAGTTAGTAGAAAGAGAAGAAGGAGGAGGAAGAAGAGAAGAGGAAGAGTATGAGGAGGGGTAAAGAAGTAGAAGAGGAGGAAAGGAGGAGGGGAAGAGGAAGGGTTAGTAGAAAGAAAAAAAGGAGGAGGAAGAGTACGAGGAGGGGGAAAGAAGTAGAAGAGGAGGAAAGGAGGAGGGGAAGAGGAAGGGTTAGTAGAAAGAGAAGGAGGAAGAGAAGAGGAAGACTACGAGGAGGAGGAAGAAAGGCCCAATTGAAGGAGGGATAGGAAGAAGAGAAGAAGAGGAAGAGAGGGAAAAGGAAGAGTACGAGGAAGAAGACATGAACGAGGAGGAGGAGGAGGAGGAAGAAAACGCCAATTGCAGGAGGAAAAGAAGGGATAGGAAGCAACAAGAGGAATGAAATATTAAAAACAAACAAAATTGAATAGAAATGTATAAAAACAAGTAAACAAAAACATGGACAGACAAACAAATTGACAGGCAGGCAGGCAGGCACGCAGAAAGAACCGGACAGGCAGATGAAGACAAATGTAAGAACACATAGATATATGAGCAGGTAGACAGAAACAAATGGACAGGCAGAGACACAGACAGACATGCAGACAGACAGAAAGAACCGCACAGACAAATACAGACAGATGTAAGAACACACAGCTCTATGAACAGGTAAACGGAAGAACAGGTAAAAATGTATATTGGCCACATCGTACAATTAAGAGGAAATGAAAGGAGGCGAATGTAAACAAACGGGTCGCCGTAAAATCCCCCAGAGGGCGCAATAAAACACAAACTATGACGCAATAAAAGCTAATCATAATGAATATATAAAGAAATAGCCGGCCATGAAACCTCACGAAGCGAAGCGGAGGAGATGGGGGGT
>NC_134818.1:2165992-2170992 GCF_046742065.1 Oratosquilla oratoria
TTCCCGGCTACCCAGTCGAAGGGACTCCGACGACGAACCTGGCGCGACGGAGTCTGTCGGGTCCTTAGGAGTTGGCGGAAACTAGGCTCACTTGGCCAAGGGGTCAATACCCTCTCTCCAGGCGTCGGAGGTCGCCCTTCCCGCGACAGTCGCGAGGTACGGGGTCCTCCTATCGCCGGAGACGGGGTCCCCGAGGTCCTCTCGCCTGTGCAATGTTGCTGCCGGTCCCTAAGGTCCCTGTCGAGCTGCCGAGGCGCCAGGAGTGTGCGAGGGAGTCCCTCGCAGGTATCCAGTCGTTAGGCCACCTTGTGACGTGGAGGGACCGCGTGCCTTTTGTGTCGGACCAAGTACACTTGTCTAAAGGACAAAGACGTTAATTCTTTTTTCTTTGTTGGTCCTTTTCATATACCTTTTCAAACATATCAAGGTATTTTATTTCTTCTATTTTCAATTTCTTCGTGTTTCCATTTATGTAACTTCTTCATTTTCTTTTTATAATTTTTATTTTTCTTTTCTTTCTTTTCATATCTCTTTGGTTATTCATTTGATTTTTATTTTCTATATTTTTTCTTTATATTCTTTCATTTTCTTTATGCTACTTCTTTAGTTTTTCTAGTTTTTTCATATTTGCTCCTTTTTGATCGGAGCAGTCCATGCCACCGACGGTTCCTTCTTGATTCCTGTGGCCGCTCTTCCCACCAGACCAGGAAGGACAGTCGACCCGACGTCATCATTGAGACGCAAGAACAAACATCTCGTTTTACTAGTCTTTATCGCACAGCCACAGCCTCCCTATAACACATATACTACGTACGTGTGCATGTGCTGTGGGGGTACTTTATATACGTTGTTATGGCTGCCGCCAGAAGAAATTATTGTATACCTTTGTGCT
This sequence comes from Oratosquilla oratoria, assembly GCF_046742065.1. Taxonomy (NCBI): domain Eukaryota; kingdom Metazoa; phylum Arthropoda; class Malacostraca; order Stomatopoda; family Squillidae; genus Oratosquilla; species Oratosquilla oratoria. Next base: position 2,166,885 of record NC_134818.1, read on the forward strand.
TGGCCTGAGTTTTAAGGGGGTCCCGATTGATCTGGACATCGTTCAGTCGGGGGTCCGCGCCCCCTCTATCCCTCAGCTGAGTAATGAGGCCGTCTGTCGCCGACCAGAATAAAAGCTGTAGAGTGCGGTGAGCTGTTGAAAGGGTCCATGCGTCAATTACTCTGGCTGCCGTCAGGAGATTTAAATCAACTGTTGACTCTTCACCCAGTAAATGGTAAACGGTTAAGCTGTATCCATTCCAACTCATTCTCACACCTATACCCTCATGAGTGTTCTTGATCTTCATCACCAGTTTTACTTTTTGTTTTATTTCTGCCTGTTTCAATTCACTCACCCTGTTTAATACGTTCTATCTCATGTTCATTCACAGTCTTTGTAATATACTTATCACACACACACACACACACACACACACACACACACACACACACACACACACACACACACACACACACACACACACACACACACACACACACAATCACCTTATGGCGGTCCGTCGGTGATATATATATATATATATATATATATATATATATATATATATATATATACATATATATATATATATACATATACATATATATATATACATGTATATGTATATATACATATATATATATATATACATATATATATATTATATACATACATATATATATACATATATATACACACACATATATATGTATATATATACGTGTGTATCTGTGTGTGTATCTGTGTGTATATCTGTGTGTGATTGACCATGACCTTAACCGTTTTGAATCACGTGTTGGATAAGTGACCTGCAGTTATTGCTCTCCCGGTTGAAAGCACAGAGCTCATATATGGTCCTATCTATTTGTAATCCTGTGACCACATATATACAACCCCCGCCCCCAATTCCTTGCCCACCAGAGTGGGAGTGCCGGCTATGGTGTAACGTTATTAAAATTTCTGCCCTAGGCAAAACTCAAACTCTGATCGCTGAATTAGCACTGTGTTTGTGTGTGTGTGTGTGTGTGTGTGTGTGTGTGTGTGTGTGTGTGTGTGTGTGTGTATACGTGTGTACGTGTTTGTGTGTGTGTGCGTTCGTGCGCGCGTGTGTGTGATTCACCATGGTTTTGGATCACGTGTTGAACTCGTGATTGACAGTTATTTCCCTCCGGGAAGAGAGCTCAGAGCTCATACAGTATATGACTGATCTATGGGTAATGCTGTGTGTGTGTGTGTGTGTGTGTGTGTGTGTGTGTATGTATGTTTGTGTGTGTATTCACATGATCTATTATGTAACTGTACTCCCCCGTGGGGTGGGTGGGGGTGGGGGGCAGGTTATGTGACGACGAGGACCCTCGAACGTAAACAGAGTAATGACTCCTCGACGATTGTGGGTCTTCGGTAGGCGGTGGTTGGCTTCCGAGAGCGCCAGGGGCCGAATTTATCAAAGATTCTAACCCCTAAGTCTGGACATAAACCTACAAAAAGGTGGAGACTTTACCTAAATCAGCTGTCCATAATGTCGAGGTTATGTCTAGACATAGGCCTTTAGGTCCCCGACATATAGATTTAGGTAAAACCTCCGCCATTAGGGTTAGGGTCTTTTATAAATTAGGGTTAGGATCTTTTATAAATTCGGCCCCTGATGCCACATACCCTCCCGTGATATCAACAGAGCTCAGGGCAGATGGTGACGATGAGAAGGAGGAGGAGGAAGAGGAGGAGGAGTGGGAGGAGGGTGTAATGCGAGGTGGAGAAGGAAGAGGATGTAGGATTGGGTGTGGGGGAGGAGGAGGAAGAGGAGGAGGGTGATGTAAGGCGATAAAAAGGAAAATGAGGTGCTTAGGGCAAAGAGGAGGATGTGGAAGGGAGTGGGGAGAAGGAGGGTGGTTGTATAGAACGAGGAGGAGGGTGGAGGAAGAGGAGGAAGTGGAAGAGGAAGGGGAGGAGGAAGAAGAGGAAGAGAAGGAGGAGGTGGAGGAGGGTGTAGAGCGAGAATGAGCATAAAGATAAGGACGAAGATGATGAAGACAAGAATGAAGATGAGGAAGAAGATAAGGATGAAGGATGGTAGCTATTACAGTGGCGGTGATGATTGTGTTATTATAAATAAATAGTTGTGACACTGTGTTACCTCTGCCCGAACTCCCTTCTTGCTGCTCATTCCATGTTCTATTTCGAGCGGCGCCAGACGGCTACTCATTCTCCATCTAACATAATCCTTGATCGCAAGGTAATTTGTTAGCAGCAAGTGACACCACCCAGGTCTCGAGATCATTAGCAGAATCGATCCATCTTGATCCGGTTGCGGCCTCCCTCACCTGTTCTTCCGGCAGCCACTGGGAGAGGTCACCGAGAACGGGCCGACGTTCGACTCGGCCCGACGCCACGTGAGGGACTCTAGCGGGGTCGTTAGGTTGCAGTTACACAAACATGATTATGCACGCACGGACACACGCGGTGGCGCAGTTGGTAGAGGCTCAGACTCTCAGCACGGTGGTACCGGGGGTACTGGGTTCGAATCATGCCCAGGGCTGAAATTAATTCAGTATCGCTGCGCCTCGAGTCGTTACTCCAACTCTCGTGGGCTGGGAGTTGGAGGTGTGTGTGAGTGTAAGGTCATAGCATTACCCATAGATCGGTCATACGAGCTCTGAGCTCTCTTTCGGGAGGGAAATAGCTGTCGATCACGAGTCCAACACGTGATCCAAAGACCAAGGTGAATACACACACACACACACACACACACACACACACACACACACACACACACACACACACACACACACACACACACACACACACACATACATACACGTTACAGCCGGGGTTTCAAAGCTTGTCAGCAGATGTCAGTTATCTTAATTTCCTCATAGATGGCGCCACTGGATACATTCCTTAGTTTGGCAATATTTCAGCATAATACTCGTCATGATCTCGTTTGTTTGTAAGAATTGGTTGCTCTAATCAGGTCAGTATCTAGAAGAAAGTGAATCTAACACAAAGTTATGTGACTTTAGGATTGCGGCTGTGCGCGTGCGTCCTTTCGCCTTTTTGGACATGGAACTACCTAGTGTAGGCCTTATGGTCTCTTGCAGTCTCCTTCATTCTTATGCTCTTAAACCAGGCGATGATTCTGTTCACCTGAGACGAGGACATCAGATGGAAACTGGGCTTTCTGGAAGCGAAACTGGAATACTATTCACTGCGTGGGACCCCATTTACAAGTTGATTCACCATATATATATATATATATTTATATATTTATATATATATATATATATATATATATATACATATACATATATATATATATATATATATATATATATATAATATATATATATATATGCAATAAGAACACGGGTACGTTTGTTCACTTATGTAAAATAGACCATTTTGAAAAAAAAAAAATTACGAAGCCGAGCGCTTTCGTATATTACATCTTCACTGAAGATGTAATATACGAAAGCGCTCTGCTTCGTTAGTTTCTTTTTTCCAAGTGGTCTACTTTGCATATATTCATATATATATGTGTATATATATATATATATATACATATATATGTATGTATATATATATATAATATATATATATATATGGGCAGGATAGATAAGATGGGAGAGAGGGAGTGAGGGGGGATTTGGGGGTTTAGTGGAAGGAAAGAATGAAATGGAAGGAAGTAAGAGTTAGGATAGATGTGTGGCAGACCCAACTTGCTCGGTTCACCATCTTAACCTGACCGTTCTTTACATTCCAAATACCAGTGAAAATTTTAGCTATGGGTACTGTGGTTATGTAAAACCAGAAGGCAAATCAAACCAATCTATATATTTTTTATCTTTTTTGTTTATTTATTTATTCTATTGATTAATTAATTAATTTACATTCCAAATACCAGTGAAAATTTTAGCTATGGGTACTGTGGTTATGTGAAACCAGAAGGCAAATCAAACCAATCTATATATTTTTTATATTTTTTATTTATTTATTTATTTTATTGATTAATTAATTGATCTATTTATTTATTTATGCATTTATTTATTTATTAATTTTTGTTTCGGGTGAATAAAACTGACTGATTCCTCCCTTGCTTACAGTTTCGGGTAGTAAATAAATTTTGGCAACA
>NC_134818.1:2180992-2185992 GCF_046742065.1 Oratosquilla oratoria
CATTACCCATAGATCTGAGCTCTCTTCCGGGAGGGAAATAGCTGTCGATCACGAGTCCAACACGTGATCCAAGACCATGGTGAATCACACACACACACACACACACACACACACACACTTCAGCGAATGGACGGCTTGGATGACGTTCTGAAGAAAACTGAAGTCTGTGGATCCCAACGCAAAGAGAAGTGCCTAGTGTTTTTACAGGGTGGGGGGGAAATTGCTCGTGGAGTAGTGGGAAAGTAGGGAAAGAGGAAAAGGGGAGGGATTACTGAGGGAAATGGAAGGAAATGAGGAGGGAGTAGACTTGGCCCAGCCAGACAAGCGAAAGGTAAACAAAAGACTGAGTGAGGATGAAATGTATAATAAAAATGTAAAGATTAGAAGTATAGAGAGGAGCAATACAGTAGAAAGTGACGAGAATATGTTCCAGGGATTTAAAGAGGGTGGGGGGGACACAACCCCCCCCCGACTGATAAGACTAGAGGAGAGAGTTGATAAGGTGATCGAGGACTTGGAACGTAAGTTAGGTAATGTTGACTCCATTTTCCAGAGAATTGAAAGGCTGGAACAACTAGAGAAGGCAAACAGAAATTTAACTGAAGAAATAGAGGACCTAAAAAGACAGTTAGGAAATGTAAAGGAGGAGAATGAGAAATTGAAGAAGAATAGTAATGAAAACAGAGAGAAAATAGCTAAAGAAGCTAAAAATTGGAGAACAACCCAAGAAGGGAATAAGGTTTCATTCACTGACATAGTCAAACAGCAATTGAAAGAACATAATGAAGACTCAGTTATTAAAGTGATGAGACAGAAGGAGAATATAGTAAGAGAATTAGCTGACAAAAAGAAATGTATAATTATATTAGGAATGGAAGAGAAACATAACCCAGATAGAACCGCAAGAATCAAGGAGGAAAATGAAAGAGTAAGCAGTTTATTAAAATTAGTCCAGGAAGATGAACCAGAAATTATAAAGGAAATTGAGGAAAAATTCAGACTCGGAAAATATAGTACAGATAAGACCAGACCAATTAAGATTAAATTCAGGTCACAAACAACGGCAGAGAAAATTCTATCCAAAACAGGGAAACTAGCAACAAATGATCAATATAAAAAGGTATGGATAAAAAGAGAAATGAATAAGGAGGAAAGAGAGGCAGAAAAGCAGAAAAGACTTGAAGCTAAGGCAAAAAACGAGGAAAGAACGGAGTCAGAGAAAGAGAGATTCTATTGGAGAGTAGTGAACATGAAAATAAAGCAGTTCGACATACTAAAGAAAAACATAAGGGAAACAGAGAACACAATGGAAGTGGCAGAAAACTAAGAGCGTCTTACACAAATATAGATGGATTGATAACAGGATTGAATGAACTGAATGATTATTTGAAAGAAAAAGAACCGGACATAATGGGAATTGTAGAAACAAAATTAAAAGGCCCACTACCACCCAACAGTGTAGGACATGATGCATACAATTATTGGATTAGAAACAGAGAGAAAAAACAAGGGGGTGGAGTTATGTTCCTGACTAAGAAGGATATAAACGTGAAAGGTGTCATATATGGAAAGAATACAGTAGAGATGATTATGATAGAAGTGGAAGACCGAGATAAGAAGAGCAGAAAATTTGTGATCAATTATGTGCCTCCGAAAACAGCCTCATGGGAGGAGAGTGAACATAAAAGTATGTTAGAGGACACAAAGATAGCATTAACTAAAATAATGGAAGACGGAGGAAGAATAGTTATGATGGGCGACTTTAATTGCAAAGAAATCTGCTGGGAAGAAATTACAGTAAAGAGTGGTGATGACTCATGGGGAAATGCTCTACTTGAGATGATTACTGACCATTCAATGACACAATGGATACACGAGAACACTAGGTATAGAAATGAAGAAGAACCATCGAGGCTAGACTTAATAATTACATCTGAACCTAGAATAGTGGACAAGATTGAATATAAAACACCAATAGGTAAAAGTGACCACATATTGATTGAACTGGAACTTAATGAAGAAAAATATATGAAAAGAAATGAACAATATAGAAAAGGAAGAATGATGTATGAAAAAACAAACTTTGATAAAATAAGAGAATTCTTCCAACAAGAAAACTGGGAAGAAATATACAAAGAAGAAACATCAGTGGAAGAGAAATGGAATATTTTGACAAAAATTTACAAAAAAGGAGTGGAAAAGTATGTCCCAAGGCAAAAACAAGAAAAAGAATATGTAAAATGCTGGTACAACAAAAGTTGTAGGGAGTTAAAAGACAAAAGAGACAAAGCCTGGACCAGATGGAAAAAAGACAGAAGACCTGAAAAATGGAAAATATATACTGGTTATAGAAATGAATATGTACAAAAGTGCAGAGAGGAAAAAAGAAAATATGAAAAAGATGTTATAGAAAAGTGTAAAGATCAACCAAAACTATTCTACAGATTTGTAAACAATAAACTGAAAAACAAACAAGACTTGGAGAAATTAAGACAAGGAGGAGTTGAATACACTGAGGAAATGGAAATGGCAGAAATTATGAACAAACATTTTAAATCAGTGTTTACAAGGGAAAATATACAACCTGAAGAGATTGAGTGGAAAGAAAAAGTCCCCCCTATGGAAGAAATAGAAGTAACAAAGAATGAAATATTGACACACTTGGGTAATTTTGATGTCAGAAAATCGCATGGGCCAGATGAAATAGCAAACTGGATTCTGAAAGAATGCAGGAATGAACTGGCAGACAAAATACATAGCATAATAAGCAGTTCCTTGAAAGAAGGAAGAGTTCCAGAAGATTGGAAAAAAGCAAATATAGTACCTATATATAAAGGAGGAAATAAAGAAGAACCTACCAACTATAGACCAGTCTCTCTAACAAGTACAATAGCAAAAATTTGTGAAAGAATGATCAAAAGTAGATGGGTAAAATACTTGGAAAAAAACAACGTACTAAATCCAAGGCAATTTGGATTCAGACAAGGACGATCATGCGTCACCAATTTAATATGTTTCTATTCAAGGCTAATAGATATAATACAAGAAAGAGATGGATGGGCTGATTGTGCATTTCTAGACCTAAAAAAAGCTTTTGACAAAGTACCACATAAGAAGTTGCTTAAGAAATTAGAATATGAAGGAGGAATACAAGGTAAATTGCTAAATTGGATGGAAGACTTTTTGCAAGAAAGAAAAATGAGAGTAGTGATAAGAGACCAGCACTCAAAATGGAATGAAGTAATAAGCGGTGTCCCGCAGGGAACAGTTCTGGCCCCAATAATGTTTGCTATATATATTAATGATATGGATGAAGGAATTGAAAGCTATATGAGCTTCTTTGCAGATGATGCAAAACTACTGAAAAGAGTGAAAACTGAAGAAGATTGTGAATCACTACAGAGAGATCTAAATAAAGTACAAGAATGGAGTAGGAAGTGGGAGATGGAGTTCAATACAAAAAAGTGTAGTATAATGGAATTTGGAAAAAGCAAAAACAGAATAACAGGATCATATAATTTGGGAGAAGAAGGAATAAAAAAAAGTAGAAAATGAGAAGGACCTGGGAGTCATTGTTATGAATGATATGTCACCTGAGAAACATATAAATAAGATTTTTGGAGAAACTTATAATTTAATAAGAACAATCAAAGTGGCATTTACATACCTGGATGAAGAAATGGTGAGGAAAATCCTAATCACCCTGATAAGACCAAGATTGGAATATGCAGCAACGATATGGTCACCAAGTACAAAAAAATGTATAAAAAAACTTGAAAGAATACAAAGAGCAATTACAAAATTGGCACCAACACTCTCAAAACTATCATATGAAGAGAGACTACAAAAACTTAAACTACAGACACTAGAGCAAAGAAGAGAGAGAGGAGATTTGATAGCTATTTACAGAATCATGAAAGGCATAGAAATTACTGATAGAGAGAATCTGATAAAATGGGATGACAGAAATACAAGAGGACACGGAAAGAAAATAAAAAAAGACAGCTATAGAAGAGATTTGAAAAAGAACAGCTTTCCTCACAGAGTAATAGACAGTTGGAACAAGTTAGATGAGAAAGTGGTGTGTGCAAAAACAATACATGAATTTAAAAATAGTTTAGATAAAATGAGATATGAAGACGGGACCCCACGAGCATAGCTCCCCTTCCCGTAAAATACAACTAGGTAAATACAACTAGGTAAATACACACACACACAGACGCTCGCCTAGATCCTCCCATTATATGACAAACTGTACAAATGACAATAAATCCTTTACGAAGGATCAAGCTGGGTTAGGTGAGATTTCTAGAGTTAGGCGCAAAATAATGTCCTCATAATGTTTTTCTTTTGTTATATTTTTCTTTGGCTTTCTTTTTTAATTTAAATAAGAGACCTTTGGTTATTTAAGTTTGGTGAAAGTCTTAATGGTGTATTCTAATTCCTCGTCTAAAAATTCTTTACTGCATATATGAAATGCTCTGAGAAAAAAAAAACTGTCATTATGCCTGTTTTTGTTCTTTCATTATGTTCTGAATAAAAATGAATATATTCTTTTTCATTGGTAGGTTTGTGGTATACTGAGAATTTTACACTTTCATCTATCCTATGTAGATTAAAAAAGAAAGTAAAATAAAATATATAACGAAAGAAAAAAGATAATAACACTAAAGAGACCTGATGCATCACAGTGCTAATCTACACTTAGACACATTCTTCCTAGGAGCGAACATTAAGGTAAATAGAGCATTAGGTGCCAAAGTAGATCATTTGGTCACGCGAAGGTACAATAATTCTATCAATGAAAACAGTATTGTTTACAAAATAGCATGCAAAACCTCCCCTTATCATGTTTTGAGGAATCATGTCGTGGGCTAAGCAAACGAATAAATGATCACAAAATTGATGTAAAAGTCCGGAGATTATCTAACTCTAGAGTGATACATGTGGACAAACATGACTACCTTCCAGCCTGGAACAACGCAATCACACTCAACAAA
>NC_134818.1:2200992-2203492 GCF_046742065.1 Oratosquilla oratoria
AGAAGAAGAAGAAGAAGAAGTGTAAGAAGAAGAAGAAGAAGAAGATGAAGAAGAAGAAGAAGAAGAAGAAGAAATAGAAGAAGAGGAAGAAGAAGAAGAAAAAAAATAGATGAAGAAGAAATAGAAAAAGAAGAAGAAAAAGAAGAAGAAGAAGAAGAAGAAGAAGAAGAAGAAAAAGAGGAAATAGAAGAAGAAATAGAAGAAGAAGAAGAGAAAAAATCGAAGGTTTCTGAGCATGACTTCAGGTCGGTAGTTGAACAACATACTTCTTGTTTCGACTCGAAAATCTCAAAGGAGTCCTAGCTCTCTTTTCTTTGCATTTTTATCAATATATCTATTAATTTACCGCATATAGTCAGCTGGTGATTTACATATACATATATTTAGTCATTTTTGTATTCATTCATATATTCATTTTCATTTATCAAAATTAATTTCATTTCACTTTTCTATTATTTATTTCATTTCTGTCTATATTTTCCTGGTATAAGAACAAAAAACAATCCAACCAAGTCACTAAACTACTTATCCTGATAAGATTCAAGTCTGATTCAAACATCCGAGTTCAGCAAGTAGTGGACGACATCGAATTGGGGCCTGTGCTCCTTAGTCTCGACATTTTCTATCTGGAATAAATTGTCTGGAACTCTCTAACGAGATGGAACGCGTAAAATGGCCTTAGAGCGGACCTGGTTTGGTTCCGAGGAAGTGGAGGTGCGTTACCAGAAGATCTGTGAGCGCGGCTCTGGTTGCCATGACGACGAGTCGTCGAGCGATCATCGGAGAGAAAACGTCTTTGGGAAAAGGACCAAACTATGACAGATTTCGAATAGATAGGGTTTAAGGCGTCGTTTTCTAAGGTATTCAAGAAACGGATTTGTATACAGGGAACCTCAAAAATGTATAACAAAATAATATGAATTTTAAAGAATAAATCTTCACGACATAATATTATGTACATAGTTACACAAAATAGGGCTATTCTAAAATGTATAAAAAAATAAAACGTTAATTACAAATTTATACATATGTACCACAAACTTTCATACATATTTCAAAGAAATTTCCTGTTTCTGTGTACAAATATCTAATTATATTCGGGGTTGTCTTTGGACAAGGCTCACTAATGCAGTTACGAAGATTAGCTATATTTCTAATTTTGCAATAAACTAAACTTGAGACCTATGAGAGAAAAACAGGGCTGGGAAAAGTCTACGGAACCAGTCTCCCTGTTTAACACCCATGCCGCATCAACAATTTGCTATTTAAGTTTAAAGATCTTTTTCTTTAAGTATCTATTTCGAAATGGGCATATTTTCTTTATAAATACATGTAATTCTATTTCATGTTTCTGTTGTCTTTTATTTCTCATGTTTTTGGGACATCACATTTTTTTCTTTTCTTTTTTTCATTCCAAGAAACGGTAACTTCCTATTCAGGTCTATATCAGTAGTGAACTTGACAGAAATAACCAGATTGTTTAACCTGACCAGAAAGGGATCCGAATTAAGGTCAACTGGCCACAAGGGCAAAATGTCATCTACATATATTTTCCATAGAACATTATAAGGAAGAATCGAGAGGGAGAGCTTGACTTTTGAGGGTTTCCAGTCAGTCAAATTCAAGACAGCAGTTAGTAGTAATATATCATATGCATATTCACATTCACATAATCACACCCATACTCATTTTAATACTCATACTCATATCCATAATCATACTCACACATACTCATACTCATACTTGTATACGTGCACATATTCTAACACAATTACAAATATGCACAAACATACACAAGCATACGGTTACATACACATAAACATACACGTTCAAATAAACATACATTTTCAAATAAAAATACACATACACATGCACATATGCATACATATATGCATACGCATATACATATACATACATATATACATACATATAATCTTACACATACATATACACGTATACATATACATACACATACGCATACATATAAACGTACACATACATATACACTTATATATACACATACACGCACGCATACACATACACACACACATGCACATACATATAAACATACACATACGCCCATACATACAGATACACATACACATGTACATGCTTGTACACATACACATACACATACACATACACATACACATACACATATACAAATGCAATTACGCATACAAAGACGCACGCGAACAAAATGATGGTGTCATTTTAGCGTCTTGGCCTTCCAAGACAGAAGAACCGAGATCAAGCCCATTTAGAGCTTTAGAAGCATTACAATAATGCAGACCGCCACTGTCTCCCTTGAGCAAGGGGGTGTGGTATGTGTGTTGTGTGTAAGGTCACAGCCTACACACACACACACGCACACACACACACACACACACACACACACACACACACACACACACACACACACACACACACACACACACACACACAAACAAAACACAAACATACACACAAACAAACACATACACATACACAGACGTAAACA
>NC_134818.1:2225992-2230992 GCF_046742065.1 Oratosquilla oratoria
CACACACACACACACACACACACTCACACACACACACGAACACACCTCCCAAGTCGCCCGCGCGGGGTCGGGGGGCCGGCACGCGTCTTGCGGCATTCTCGACGTTCCGGGGGCATCGCGCCGATCTCGTCCATCATGGGAAAATCTTAACAGCCCGGAAGAAATGTGTCCGGGAGGGACCGCGTGCCCACAGAAGGACATTCCTTCGCCTCCCCAGACGCATTCCCCCAGGAGTGGTCCCGATTTGTGGCTCACCTGATGCCCCTGCAGAGAGCACCTGAAAACACCTTTTAGCCTCAGGATGTCTCAGAGTCCCCGGTAAACACGCTCAGAGTGATGTATCTCCGCTCTCTTTTCAGTCTCCTGAGGATGACCCTACGGTGATCTTGAGGATTCTTGGGTGATTCTCAAACAGTGACCTTGGAGCTTTTTGGTTAATTTTCAGAAAGTAATCTTGTCGATTTTTGGGTAGTTCTCTAATGATACCTTTGTGGGTTCTTGAGCAATCCCCTAACAGCGGCCTTTGAGATTCTTGAGTAATTCTCAGTCAGTGACCTTGGAGATTCTTGTGTAATTCCCTGAAAGTAATCTTCTAGTTTCTTGGTTAATTCTCTAACAGTGCATTTGTAAGTTCTTGGGTAATTACCTTATAGTGACATTGTAGGTTCTTGGATAATTTTCTAACGTGATCTATCCTCTCCTCTTTTAGACTCTTCCGTAAGTCTTCGAAAATTACCTTAGTGTGATCTTGTAGAGTTCTGGATCGTCCTCTAACAGTGACCTTCCTGGGTTTCTTGCAGACACTACGATAAGCCTCTGGGAGTGACCTATTCTCTCCTCTTTTAGACCCTTCCGTAAGTCTTCGAAAATGACCTTAGAGTGTTCTTGTAGAGTTCTGGGTCGTCCTCTAACAGTGACCTTCCTACATTTCTTGCACACTCCGTTAAGCCTCTGAGAGTTGAGAGTGAACGACAAATAAACACACCAATAGGTAAATCGACATCTAAAGCATGCAATCTTAGATTCACCAAAATGTAATACGTAAAGTGCCTTGGTGATTTTTCTTCCGCGATATGTTCCATTTTACCAACTGGCCGAGCCTCAAAGTCAAATACCTCGTGTGCCATTGGCTTTAACGAGGTCACTTTGTATGAAGTCATTGGGAACATATCGCTTTTGGAAAAAATCTCCAGGAGGAGGAGGAGGAGGAGGAGGAGGAGAAGGAGGAGGTCGTGAAGAAGAGGTCTTGAGATAAGGGAGGTGTAGAGGTATGCCAAGGTCGCTTGTATACACACATACATATACACAGACACTTACATACACACACACATACACACACACACACACACGTACACACACACACACGCACACACACACACACACACACACACACACACACACACACACACACACACACACACACACACACACACACACACACACACACACACACACACACGTACACATACAAACACACACACATATATATACATAAATATAAATATGTATATATGCATGTATATATGTTTGTATGTAGAATATGTATAATTATTATGTTTAATCCACCGGGCTACCATGATTTTTTTTCCAAATTATTATTTAGAATAATTCATATGATTATGCTACGATGGCTCATTTATTCGAATATATTCTTGTCTTCGGTAAATAATTTAATTCAAGTGGTGAGTTGCGGCGTGGTGGGCGTTGAAGGAAACCAATGCGTCACAACACACAAAACTTTTGAGAAATAGGATGGACGCCTTCGTAAAAAGAGAAAAATCTTCTCTAACTTTTTATCTTATAGTCACTTCCTATTTTAGGAAAGAAACAAATGGAGCCCATTCATCGTTTGTCTGATCTCAAAACCTCAAAAAAATTAGGAAAACTCGAGATCAGAAATAAGATTCGAGGGAAAATAAATTTTGATTTCTAGGAAGCTGTGGGCCAATGTTGTCACGGAGAGGAAAAAGGGAAGACGCGGTCGATTAGAAAACGCGAGAGCCAAAACAAAACAATCAGACTTCGAGGGAAACAAAACGAACAAGAAGTGAAGAGAAGGAGAACGAGGCAAAGAAGAAATGAGGAATTCCTCCCAGGATGTCATTCGGGTATACGTTGACGGGAAATCGAAGATGAAGGCATATTATGAGGTTCTGTTCAAATATGAATTAATTTGAATACGTTTTTGGTGGATGAGTACAAATAGAAGGGATTCAACAATGTAGTGTTTTCTGTGTACATTCTAATTAGGTAAATATTAGGTAAATAGAATTAGGGAAATGATACACACACACACACACACACACACACACACACACACACACACACACACACACACACACACACACACACACACACACACACACACACACACACACACACACACACACACACACACACACACACACACACACACACACACACACACACATACACACATACATACACACACACACACACACACACACACACACACACACACACACACACACACACACACACACACACACAATTTTCACTTGGGCCCCTCGATTCTGTCATCTCCTTAATCCTTTTCCTTTGCCACCTCGACGACTTCAACCCTTCGCCGCAATAATTTCCTTAAATAGAGAAGATAGAAGCGCTAGTTATCGCCAACGGAATACTAAATACATGCGGGATGTTTGTTCAAATACTCCTAAAATCCTAGCTCACCAAATTCCTCTTTTACTTCTCTAATAAAAGCTCACCAAATCCCCCTTTTACTCCTTGAATCCTGACTCACTAAATCCCTGTTTTACTCTTTGAATCCTGACTCACAAAAATCCCTCTTTTACTCCTTGAATCCTGACTTACCAAATCCCTCTTTTACTCACTGAATCCTAACTCACCAAATCCCTCTTTTACTCCTTGAATCCTTACTCACCAAATCCCTCTTTTACTCACTGAATCCTAACTCACCAAATCCCTCGTTTACTCCTTGAATCCTGACTCACCAAATCCCTCTTTTACTCACTGAATCCTAACTCACCAAATCCCTCTTTTACTCCTTGAATCCTAACTTACCAAATCCCTCTTTTACTCACTGAATCCAAACTCACCAAATCCCTCTTTTACTCACTGAATCCTAACTCACCAAATCCCTCTTACTCATTGAATCCTAACTCACCAAAATCCTTGTTTACTCACTGAATCATAACTCACCAAATCCCTCTTTTACTCACTGAATTCTGACTCACCAAATCCCTCGTTTACTCCTTGAATCCTGACTGACCAAATCCCTCATTTACTCACTGAATCTTGACTCACCAAATCCCTCTTTTACTCATTGAATCCTCTTCTCAAAACTTCTGGTTTCCACAAAGCTTCACCTTTCTAATGGAAAACTTCCTTTAAGCTGAATGAAGCTGGCTAGCGCCGCTCACAGCAACACACTTAAAGGTGCCGAAATCGGCACCATGTCTTAAAGAATGTAGACTGAATAGTCAGTGGTTCACTCAACTAAGCTTTCACATTTCACAACACCGAGTCTATAAGACACCATCACGTTTCCAATAAACACGATAGTTTGATTGTCCCATGGCTGAATAGCCATTTGACATTTATTAATTGAAAATAAACCTAGATAACATATGAGGTTAATGAATACATATTACATATAGATATTTACTGGAAATGTATAAGCATACATATACAACAGCATATGGATGGACTATATAAGTCAGCATATGAATATCACAGAAGCATAAATGGCGCAGATATCTTGTTGAGCCTTCATGTTAAATACAAGTGAGAAATTAATGAAATAATTTAATGTCCGGTTATGATAGTTTGATGATTCATCCCTGAAACAGAAAAGACAGAAGCTTTTCAAAAATCTCCTTTACTGCCTCTGAGATTCAATCTCATTCAAGTTGAACACAAGTGAGAAATTAATAAAATCACTTAATGTCCGCTTATGATCGATTGAGGATTTGTCTATGGAATAATAAAAACAGAATTTTACAAATTTCTCCTTCATCACCTCTGAGATTCGCTGTGGTATTCTTAAAAAAGAATTCTTTCCTTATATTAATTTTATATAAATCCTTGGAAGGGAAAGATTTATATAGGGAAAGATTTTCTCTTAAGAATGCCACCGTGACAATCTCTTCGTTAAAAGCGCTATTTATATAAATAACAAAATACAAATACACAAATGTTTTCTCTAAAGCAATTTCTCGCAGTGAGAATCAATTGCGAGACTAGACCTAGGGTCCCACTATGCTGGACTCCGATTGTGGATTGCGGACTTTCTTTGCGTTTTTGTACAATCTCTGTTGCGGAGCCATTGAGCGTTGCGATGAATTGAGTTATAAAATTACGAAATTATTGTTTCGTTTACTGAAGAAGACTTGAATCTACCAAACGACAGTGACGTGGACAATGACAATGGCGAGTTTCAACTAAAAATAGGAAAGGGAGGAGAAGGGGTTGGAAGGTGGCGATAAATCACGTGAATGTGATAGTTTTCCAGATAAGATCATCGAAGAAGTTGGACAGAAATGATGAGAATGAAGATTCCGTTTCGATTGGACTAGCAGCAAAACTGTTTATTTTTCATATAAAAGTTTGCTACTTTTACACATTTTGTCGTGAATAATTAACAATACAACAACTGTGTATACATTGTGACGAATGTGGATAGGAGGTAAAGGGAACACGGGCTGAGGGAAATACTTTTATTCCTGACTAGTTTCGCCTAAGTGGCTGTTCCTCTGAAGAAGCCACTTAGGCGAAACTAGTCAGGAATAAAAGTATTTCCCTCATCCCGTGTTCCCTTTACCTCCTATCCAAATACTACAACTGTTCACATTTACGTTTATTAACTACTATTTATGAAAAAATATCGCAGTTAATTATGAGAAAATGCGCAAAAATATGAAGTGTTGTTGGTGGAAACATGTGTGCGTTTACGATCTTGTGGTCGCCCTCATTAGGACACCTAAAGAGTTGAGTCGTGGAGGATTTTATCACTCAAA
>NC_134818.1:2238492-2243492 GCF_046742065.1 Oratosquilla oratoria
TACTGGAGGAAGTTAGAGAAATTACAGGAAGAAGTTAGAAGTGATACCGGAGGAACACTATGAGGTAAGACATTAGTGGATTTACTGGAGGAACTCAAGAAATCTAAAGAGGTAAGCTAGTGGATTTAGGAGGAAGGCCAAAGGAGGATACCAGGAAGACATTAGTGGGGTTACCGGAGGAATAGTGGGGTTACCGGAGGAAGGCCCTAGTGGGGTTACCGGAGGAAGGCCCTAGTGGGGTTACCGGAGGAAGGCCCTAGTGGGGTTACCGGAGGAAGGCCCTAGTGGGGTTACCGGAGGAAGGCCCTAGTGGGGTTACCGGAGGAAGGCCCTAGTGGGGTTACCGGAGGAAGGCCCTAGTGGGGTTACCGGAGGAAGGCCCTAGTGGGGTTACCGGAGGTAAGACATTAGTGGGGTTACCGGAGGAAGGCCCTAGTGGGGTTACCGGAGGAAGGCCCTAGTGGCGTTACCGGAGGAAAGACATTAGTGGGGTTACCGGAGGAAGGCCCTAGTGGGGTTACCGGAGGAAGGCCCTAGTGGCGTTACCGGAGGAAAGACATTAGTGGGGTTACCGGAGGAAGGCCCTAGTGGGGTTACCGGAGGAAGGCCCTAGTGGGGTTACCGGAGGAAGGCCCTAGTGGGGTTACCGGAGGAAGGCCCTAGTGGGGTTACCGGAGGAAGGCCCTAGTGGGGTTACCGGAGGAAGGCCCTAGTTACCGGACGGCCCTAGTGGGGTTACCGGAGGAAGGCCCTAGTGGGGTTACCGGAGGAAGGCCCTAGTGGGGTTACCGGAGGAAGGCCCTAGTGGGGTTACCGGAGGAAGGCCCTAGTGGGGTTACCGGAGGAAGGCCCTAGTGGGGTTACCGGAGGAAGGCCCTAGTGGGGTTACCGGAGGAAGGCCCTAGTGGGGTTACCGGAGGTAAGACATTAGTGGGGTTACCGGAGGAAGGCCCTTGTGGGGTTACCGGAGGAAGGCCTTAGTGGGGTTACCGGAGGAAGGCCCTAGTGGGGTTACCGGAGGAAGGCCCTAGTGGGGTTACCGGAGGAAGGCCCTAGTGGGGTTACCGGAGGAAGGCCCTAGTGGGGTTACCGGAGGAAGGCCCTAGTGGGGTTACCGGAGGAAGGCCCTAGTGGGGTTACTGGAGGAAGGCCCTAGTGGGGTCACCGGAGGAAGGACGTAGACCAGCGCTACCCGAAGTGGTGGCCCGCGGATCTGATAGTCCAGGCCATGCTAAGGAATCGTTTGAGGAATTGGTAGAATCTAAGGGTTATATTTTCTATTACTTTTTATATGTTTTGATATTGTATTATTCTTTTACAAATAAATACAAGATAAAAAGAAATTGGCAACATTTATTATATGCATTATATATATCATTTGAGGTATTGGTAGAATGTAAGGGCTATATTTTTATCACTTTTTTATGTGTTTTGATATTGTTATTTGTTTACAAAATGAATGGAAAATAAAAAAAGTTGTCAACTCTTATTATACTTATTATGTATATCGTTTCCGGTATAAATTGATAGTACTACGAAATATTACCGACACATAAAAAAAAAAAAAAAAAAACCTGTCCGCCACATCAGGTAAAAAGCACTGCCCTAGGTCACCCAGTATGCCCGGACTTCCAAATACGCACAAACCAAACATCCCGATAAGACCCATTTACTTGCGGGAATAAAGCCCATCTGAAAAATTCGAACGATCTGATCAAGAGGTTGAAGAATATAGACCTGTCACAGAAGACCTTGGTGTTGTATGATGTAACGAGCCTGTTCATTAATATCTCCATTGAAGGGGTATTAAAGGCTGCTAGAGAGGTGGTCAACAATATGAGGGACGAAGGTTTACCTCCGGGTAAGGATTCTTTGTTTTTTAATTAGTATCAGATTCCCTTTTTGGCTACCTCCCTTGTAAGGGGGAAAAAGCCTTGGTATATGTATGTATGTATCAGATTTACTTCTAGGTAGGGAAGATATTTTTCAAAATTAGTATCCCTCTCTGTGAAATCTGGCCCCCTGGTCTTCGATAACGAAGAATATTTTAGTGTCGCGGGCTCGCAATGGGGAACACCCTTAGTACTGCCCTGGCCTCATTGTATATGGATGTGTTAGAGAGAGATCATTTTATAACAATAATGGGCCAGGGGACATCTTGGATGCGGTACGTGAATGACGTAATTATCGTCGCCCCCAGAGATATATGTATATATGTACAAAGAATTGCAAAGGACTACAAAGGAAGAACATGCCGCCAGGTGACCGTTTACTCCATAATTAGGTCGGATGCGAAAAATGAAATAAATAGATTAATTAATACATAAATAATTAAAATAGAAAAATAGATATTAGTAGATAATAAACAAAGAGATAAATGTTAAATGATAGTAATTTTTCAGATTGATAATAATAATTTATAATACTGGCTATCATATATCAAACAGTTACTTTCTACGAGTAGATGGTGTTCGATAGCATCTCTAATGATAATTTCCATAATTTTTCCTACGATTGAAATTAAGCTTATAGTCATGTAGTTTATTGGCTTCTTTTTTCACCCTTTTTGAATATGGGGGTAAAATTAGCTAACTTCCATCCACTTGATACATCTCCGGATAACCTTCAAGATTCTTGAATACCAACCCTCAGGCTCTAGTGTTTTTTCAATTTTGAGTTTTTCTATACGTCTTTTTTTTTTTTTTTTGTTATATATACAGTAGTAAGTTTCCCTTAGACTTATCACAGGTTTCAGTTAGGACTTCACTTACAGGTATTTCGTTTATTTATGAATGAGCTAATATATATATACATACATACATACATATATATATTTATATATATATATATATACATATGCATATATATACATATGCATATATATATATACATATATATATATATATACATATATATATGTATATATATATATATATATATATATACACAAAATGATCAGTAAATCACACGTGATCCAATTTTTTTTCTTCAGGTAAACACAAAGGAAATCGGAAAGAAACCGAAATTCCCAAGCGCTTTCGTGTTATTCACATCGGGGGAATACATCTGTATTCCCCTGAACATTTCTGTTTATTTCCGATATCCTTTGTGGTTACCTGTGAAAAAAGGATTATATATATACATATATATATATTTATATACATATATATATATATATTTTTATCTATCTATATACACACACACACACACACACACACACACACACATATATATATATAATTCCCCTGAAGATGTGAATTACACGAAAGCGCTTGGGATATACTGTTTTCTTCCGATTTCCTTAGTGGTTACCAGCAAAAAAAAAAAATATATATATATATATATATGTGTGTGTGTGTGTGTGTATTATATATGCATGTATATATATATATATATATATATATATATATATATATATATATGTGGTTTGTGTTTGTATATATATATATATATATATATATATATATATATATATATATATATACTGTACATGTAAGCAAATCTACACATAGATAAATAAGTAGATGATTTATGAATAGATATATGTGCCAATGAATTTGAAAACACATGGTCAGATAGTCAATGTAAAAGTAATTAGTCAATAGAAAGAAAATAAATCAAAACTAAATCTTATGAATAGATAACAAACAAGGAAAATGATCAGCAAATAGATTAAAAGGTGACTTTAATAAATGACTAGAATAACAAACAAAATGGTAGGTATTACAATACATAGATCAGCAATTTATCCAGGCAATTTTTTTTAATTGTATGTTCAGAGTTACACACCAGAAATTCCTCCTTCTACTGGCATGAGTAGGACTCACCCTGTAGACGTAAGCGCGGTTGTGTCAACGAAGTCCCCTTCGAAAGTTTTCGGTTCTCCATCGAAGAGAGTCTCGTAGACCGTTTGCTGCCTTCTCGGGAGCGTCGGTGTTCCCTGGTTTCCGTTGTCGATCTCGGACTCTCCCGAGGTTTCTTGACTGCTTTCTCCATCTCCTCCTCCTCCTACATTCCCGCTGTTCCCTTGGCCGTTGTTTCCACTATTGCCAAGGTTGCCTTCACTCGTTTGAGAGTGGAGGGCGACCAACACCAACAACGCGAGGACAACTCGAGTGACGCTCATGGTTGCAGGAAGACCTCCGAAAGGAAGCTGGGCCGCAGTGAAGATCGATGGGAGTTCGGGGAATGTGGTCTGAACGCTTTTACGCGTGTTACGACTGCTGTTATGAGTTGTCTCTTCTTTCATACACTGATGGCTTCCTGTATGTGATGGTTATTTGTATGAGTGAATTGGTTACTTTTTTGAGGGACCTAGTTTCGTTTTATGCGTTGGTTGCTCTTTTTTATGTATAAAATGGTTACTTGGTCAATTCTACGTAATGTTTTGTTTTTGTACAAACGATGATTATTCACTTTTATGTATAGAACGGTTATTTGTATGGGTGAGTTCTTTTCTGGATCGTCTTTCAAAGGATAATTATTCACTTTTAAGCATGAAGTGGTACCTGTATGTCAGGGTTGTCCTCGACTCGAGAGGCACCTCAAGGACAATCTCTGGAGTCCAGGCAGCTCTTCGCATGTGCTTCAAGTGGGACTCACATCTCAAGACCTAAGACCTGTGAATTAATAGTCAGTTCTGGTGCTTAAGGAGTGTCATCTATGGGCCACCCTACGGGATATAAAGTCTACGACTGGTTATTTGGTCCTAGGACGTGGGATCTAAGAGATGAAACTAGGTTTGAGCTTCTGGGACTTGGGACCTGGGACTCGGGGGAGAAAGACCTAGACCCAGAAGTACTTGGTGAAGCAGAGGAATTGACACTTATAACTTGGGACTACGTAAGTCAAGTACTTTACCACTTGGCACTTAAGGCCTATAGTATAACGCTTAGGATCGATCTGGAACTTCGACCGTAGAGGCTGAGATAATGGAACCTACCCTTGGAACCAAGAACTAGGGAGCTGACGTTTGGTATTGGGGACGTAGACATTAGGTA
>NC_134818.1:2248492-2255992 GCF_046742065.1 Oratosquilla oratoria
AGTTTAACCCTTCTGCTTTTATTTTATATTTAATTTCACTTTTTTGCATTTTTTTTCTGCGCAGCGCTGGCTTTCATATTGTCGCCACCGTGTCCGTACGTTTAATTCTATTTTATTTTTCTGCTTTTTCATGTGTTAGTTTGACTTTTTGCATTTTTTTTTCTGCACAATTATGGTTTTCTTATTGTCTCTCCTATGTCCGTGTTTTTTTCATTCTATTTTATTTTTCTTGTCTATTTATTTATGTATTCATTTATCTATTTATTTATCTATTTATCTACCTATCTGTTCATCTATCTATATATTTATCCATGTGCTTATTTATTTGCGGGTTAGGGCGTCGTTACTTGCGGCGAAGGTCGAGGGGATGGCGGTTCGAATCCTGCCACCGGCGAAGTTGAACAAAGGGCATGGTTCATTAAATCCCACGCTACAAAGCCCTCTGTGAGGGGCACCGTCCTAGCCTTCCGATAAGGGGGGAGTTTGTGACGTTAAACCATATCATCATCATCTATCTATGAATTAATTAATTTATTAATTTTTCATTTATGTATCTAATCATTTACTAATGTATTCATTTATATATTTATCTATTTATCTATCTATTTATTTATTTATCTATTTATGCAAGTAATGATATGTACCTTCCCCCAAATGCCTTTAACCCATTTGCTGCATCTTACATCTTTAATAGTTTATTCTAACTGCCGTTAGGCGATTTTATTCAGCTGAAGGGAAGGAGAAAGGGAAGAAATAGAAAGAAGAAGAAGAAGATGACAAAGAAGAAGAAGAACAAGAAGAAGGAGATGAAGAAAAAGAAGAAAGAAGAAGAAGAAGGAGGAGAAGAAGAAGAAGAAGAAGAAGAAGAAGAAGAAGAAGAAGAAGAAGAAGAAGAAGAAGAAGAAGAAGAAGAAGAAGAAGAAGAAGAAGAAGAAGAAGAAGAAGAAGAGAAAGAAGAAGGAAAAGTAGAAGAAGGAAAAGAAGAAGAAGAAGAAGAAGAAGAAGAAGAAGAAGAAGAAGAAGAAGAAGAAGAAAAAGAAGAAAAGAAGAAGATGAGGAAGAAGAAGAAGAAGAAGAAGAAGAAGAAGAAGAAGAAGAAGAGGAATAAGAAGGAGAAGATGAAGAAGAAGAAGAAGAAAAAGAAGAAGAAGGAGAAGAAGAGGAAGAAGAAAAAGAGGAAGAAGAAGAAGAAAAAGATGAAGAAGAAGAACAAGAAGTTGAAGAATAAGAGGAAGAAGAAGAAGAAGAAAAAGAAGAAGAAGAAGGAGAAGAAGAAGAAGAAGATGAAGAAGAAGAAGAAGATGAAGAAGAAGAAGAAGAAGAAGAAGAAGAAGAAGAAGAAGAAGAAGAAGAAGAAGAAGAAGAAGAAATCGAAGGTGAAGAGGAAGGAGAAGGAGGAGAAGGAGGAGGGCAACCTTAATAACAGCAAAGGATGGATGATAAGTTACAATAATTGTGGCCATTTTTACAAATCGGTTAGTAAACGCAAAAGCATGTCGATCTCGCTCCTTCCACCTTCCACCTCAAAAACGTGTAATTTGTGATGCATTTTATTTGTACGCGTCCCCACCACACACCAACACGTGCGTGTACGCGCGACAGACCTACGCACACGCAAGTGCGTGTACACACACACACACACACACACACACACACACACACACACACACACACACACACACACACACACACACACACACACACACACACACACACACACACACACACACACACACATACAGCTTCGTGTATTACATAAAATAGTTTCATTTTTTCCCCTGTGTGTTGGGTGGGTGAAGATATTTTTGTGTTGATCTTTTGACACGCAGTACCGCAACAAAGAGATCAGATAAAGATGAGATGATAGAGTCTGTTGTTCGACACAATGTAATTAAGTTTGTTATGCAAGTGGTGTCAGGTCACACTCGCACTGTAACTAATACTCGAGGTCTTGGGGTAGGTCTGGAAAGGATGAGAACGATCTGGAATTGCAGTAGTCGAAGTAATCCTGGAAATAGTGCCAAGGAAGGTTGTTCTTGATGTCGGGGAACTCATCCCTTGGGATGGTGAGGTTCAACCTCGAGGTGCTGTGAGGTCAGCCTATATCAGGTGGAGGGGATGTCGTCCTCCAGGGGCTATAGGTTCTCCTTGAGGGGATATGTGACTTCGTCCTTCGCTCCTGATGTTTGTGTCTTTCAGACTCTATGGAAATCCTCTACATAATGTTTTTTTTGGAAATCCAAAATCCTTGGCTGTTTTCTTTCAGTCGTGATGTCTCTTTCTTTCTTTTCTAATTTTGTGATCTCTTAGTCTTCATGTCCCCTCACTGCGGTGATACACTATAAATATTTTCTTCTGGTTGAGGAATACAGGCGATTTTATTCAACCGAGAGGGGAGCGGACTATGGCCTGAAGGTCACGATGGATTGAGACCCCGTCGGAGGCTAGAGTTGCCTTTTCATTTTTTAATTTCTCAATTCGGAAATGTCTTCAGTCTCCCTGAGCTGCCATGCACCTGCTGGTTTATCCTTTATAGAAAACATACCAAAAAGTCTCGGGTAGTAGTTTTCAAAAGCTCTGGAGTCAGCTACTATAAAATCGCCTAGCGTTAGCTTGCAGCTTACGAGTACCAAAAATTTCTTAAAGAACCAACGTGACGATAGGCTGAGGAGAGAGAGAGAGAGAGAGAGAGAGAGAGAGAGAGAGAGAGAGAGAGAGAGAGAGAGAGAGAGAGAGAGAGAGAGAGAGAGAGAGGTCAAGAATCTTGGGGTGAGATGTCGCACGTGCTGCCCAGCGATACACACAAACGTCGCAGGACACTCAACCAATCAGGTCGCTCTGTTTGGCAGGGGGTGGGTCCACGTCAATGCAAGGACCAATCAAAGGTTTTGTTTATCACATGACGTCATCAGAGATGCTTTTTTAGAAGATTATCTAAGCTTCTTCTAAGATAACAATTCAAATATGTTTAATTTCTGGTCATTTGCAGCCGGAAATGAGAGTGCTTCAAGGTAATACAACAACAACACTCACCACTCATCCTCTTTCCCACAAAAAATGGAAAAAAGGAAAATGTAAAAAGTGAGGTTTGCACGAATTTCTGGAAACGTTATCATATACTGATCGACATCAAAGGCTGACGTCATCCAGGAATGTTTTATTGATTTTCTCTGCATGGCCGGGGTAGCAAAAGACCGCTGATAAATGACATGCAATCTCGCAACACGCACACACACACACGGTGGCGCGGTTGGTAGAGTCCCCGACTGTCACTACGGCGGTCCGGGTCCGAATCCTGTCCAGGGCTGAAATAATTTCAGTATCGCTGCGCTTCGAGTCATTCCTCCAACTCTCGTGGGCGGGGAGTTGGGTGTGTGTGTGCGTGTAAGGTCACAGCATTACCCATAGATCGGTCATACGAGCTCTGAGCTCTCTTCCGGGAGGGAAATAGCTGTCGTTCACGGGTCCAGCACGTGATCCAAAGACCAAGGTGAATACACACACACACACACTACAACCGGTTTTAACTTACTTTAAGAAGATTTATTATGAAAGATAAATTTCAGTGACTGGAAGTGAATATGGTATTATTATTGTTGGCGATATTACGGGAAAACAGCTGAAACTGGGAGTAACTGAGCCAAATTCAAGGTCATTTTCTTCCCTCGAAAACTTTTCGATCTACATAAGAAATTTTTTGGAAAAAGTGTAACAGCCTCTGTCCTTTCAGTTGGCGTCAGGTGATTTTATTCATCTCCGTGGCAAGGTTAAGGTAATATATATATATATATATATATATATATATATATATATATATATACATACATATATATATATATTTATATATATATATATATATACATATACATAAATGTACAACACTGATTGGGTCCCAGTGAACAGATATACATTTTTTATAAACCACAATCCACTTTAATTCTAAGCCATCAACATTGAGAGAGACTCATGGAGGCCAACATGCAGAAATTGAAACGTGGTATGGCCAGAGACTCGAACCTGGGCTACCACGTGACAAGTGTTGGTGACTTAGCCTTATATATATACATATATATATATATATATATATATATATATATATATATATATATATATATATATATATATATATATATATACACACAATGCTCGGCGACTCCTCTTCTCTGAAGTAGAAACTCCGCCCTCTTCATGGCGTCAGTCAAGGCTATGTCAGCTACTTCATTTCAATAAGCTTCCCCGTAAATAATGCGAGATATTTTGCGTTTTGATAACTAAGAGAAAATAATCAATAGACATACAAATAAATAGATATATGAAATAAACCATAATCATATGAATTAATAGATATATAAATGTACATAACGATATTCTGCGGTATGATAACTTTGTAAAATAATAGACATAAATATATATATATAATCAATAATGATATGAATTGATTTATATATAGATAAATTAATAAAAACCAAATAGATAATAAGAAAACAAATAAATAAATGTATGAATAAAAGTATTTAATGAAAAATAAATAGATATATGAATAAATGAATAAATAAATGTATAGATAAACAAATAATAAAATATATATACATATATATACATATATATATATATATATATATATATATATACATATATATATATACATATATATATATATACATTTTCTATTAAAGATCACCAACGCAGAGTATGCAGTGATTTTTAATAGAAAATGTATTAATGAAAACCTGCTCCCTAAGTTCACTAATATATATATATATATATATATATATATATATATATATATATATATATATATATACATATATAAACAAATAAATAGATAGATAAAGAAATAAGCAGATAAATAAATAAGATAAGTAAAGACATGGATAAAGGTAATGAACGGGTTAGCATGGCTTTTACGTAAAAGATTCTTAGAACTTAGAATACCTCAAACACTTACCTGTAAACGACAAACTGACAGGCGGGTATTTTTCAAATAGCTTTAAGACAAAACGCCTCCTTTTAAGACTCATTTTTAACAGTGCAGCAAAGGTGTCTGTTGCACGTACACCAAGAATGACAAGTGTTTCAGCTACATTGGCTTTAGCTCTCAAAAAAAAGAGAATGAAATTAAAACGAATCAAAAGAGAAATAGCTTAGAAAGTGTAAGATCGAGCCCAGCTACAACCACTTTGTATCTTAGCAATGGCGTCAACAAAAGAATAATGAGTAATGGAACACTAATATTACCATCATTACACGGCACTTTGATTCACAAATAGGCTTCAAGAAGAAGAAAAAAAATGAAAGTTTGTAGAAGTGTTGCATGCTGGGTAATGGCGCGCCGGATCAATTGTCGAATTTCGAGCTGCGCTATCTGAGACTGCATCAGTGGGAAGTTTTGTCAGAAATGTCCAGGAATGGATTTGGTTTTACACCATCAATCATCCTGCTAACTGATCTTGTTGATTAGGGGTTTCTTTGTTTATTTAACAATATATCTCTGTTTGTTTTTGATTTACTTATTTATACTTATCTATTTGTCTCTTCATTTATTCGTATTTTCTATCTATCATCAATTCATCAATCTATTCGTTCTTTTTTTACTTAACCGTATATATATATGTTTTTTTAATTAATTAATTAATTTATTTATTTATCTATATTTATTTATTTGTCTATTTATTCATTTACTCCTATTTTTTATCTATTATTAATTCATCAGTCTATTTGTTCTTTGTTTATTTAACAATATATCTCTCTGTTTTTAATTATTTATCTATCTATTTATTTGTTTGATTATTTATATTTATCTATTGTCTATTCATTTACTCTTATTTTCTATTTATTATTAATTCATCAGTCTACTCGTTCTTTGTTTGTTTAACAATATATCTGTTTTTTCATTTATTTATTTATTCATTTATTTACATTTATCAATTTATTTATCTATTAATTTACTCGTATTTTATCAATTCATCAGTCTATACGTTCTTTGTTTATTGAACAATATATCTCTGTTTTTCATTTATTTATTCATTAATATTTTCTATTTATTTATTTGTCTATTTATTCGTATTTTCTACTTGTTATTAATTTATCAGTCTATTCGTTCTTTGTTTATCTAACTATATATCTCAATTTTTCATTTATCTATCTATATGTATTTATTCATTTATCTATATTTATTTATTTATTTACCTATTCATTCATTTACTTGTATTTTTTATTTGTCATTAATTCATCACTCTATTCAGTTATAAATTGGTTAGATACTTGATTTTGTTTCCACATTCATTTATATAATGTCCACATTTATATCCTCGGTTATCTGTTCTATTATTTCGTGCATAAGACAAGAATCCATGAACGAATTTGACTTTTCTAGAATCAATTTCTTTTTCAATCTATTTTTTCTATTTGTATACCTACCAATCCGTATACTTATTTGTTTGTTTGTTTTGATATGTTCTATCTATTATATAATCTTCATTTCTTTTGGTTAATTTACCTACACTTATTAGCTTATTTACTCTTTGTTTTGTTGTTTCGTCTAACTTACTTATTAACTTATCTACTGCTTGTTCGGTTGTTTCATCTATACTTATTTATTAATTTATTTACTTTTTGCTTGATTGTATCATCTATACTTACTTACTAACTTATTTACTGCTTGTTTGGTTGTTTCATATATACTTACTAATTAATTTATTTACTGTTTGGTTGTTTCATCCATACTTATTTATTAACTTACTGTTTGTTTGGTTGTTTCATCTATACTTACTTATTAACTTATTTACTGTTTGTTTGGTTGTTTCGTCTATACTTACTAATTAACTTATCTACTGTTTGTTTGGTTGTTTCATATATACTTACTTTATTAATTTATTTACTGTTTGGTTGTTTCATCTATACTTACTTAATAAATTATCTACTGTTTATTTGGTTGTTTCATCTATAATCACTTATTAACTTATTTACTGTTTGTTTGGTTGTTTCATCTATACATACTT
This sequence comes from Oratosquilla oratoria, assembly GCF_046742065.1. Classification (NCBI taxonomy): domain Eukaryota; kingdom Metazoa; phylum Arthropoda; class Malacostraca; order Stomatopoda; family Squillidae; genus Oratosquilla; species Oratosquilla oratoria. The sequence continues at coordinate 2,255,494 of NC_134818.1, forward strand.
AGTAACTTATTTACTGTTCGTTTGGTTGTTTGGTCTATTCACTCTTGTGCGTGCGTTTTGTCATATCTACTTCTCACTTCTTCGTTTAATCATCTTCTTATTCCTTCTGCCCACTTTCTTTTTACCGACGTCGACGATGCAGAAATGACAGACAATGAAGATACACGTCGGCTATCTCGTTATCTTGTCTCTAACTACTTAGATCAAAGTTGACCGTGCGACAACCCCTCTCTCACTCACTCCCGCTCCCTCCCTCAGTCCCGCTCCCTCACGACCTCCTCCCTCTCCCTTCCTCTCCCTCTTCTTCCCTCTCCCTCTTCTTCACTCTCTCTTCCTCACTCTTCCTTCCTCTCCTCCACCCCCTCCTCTTCCGTCCCCCTTTCCCTCCCTCTCCTTCAATCTTCCTTCCTCCCTCCCTCTTCCCTCTCCCTCCCTCTCCCTCTCTCTCCCTCCCTCTCCTCCCTCTTTCTCCTTCTACATCTCCCTCCTATCCCCTCCT
>NC_134818.1:2268492-2270992 GCF_046742065.1 Oratosquilla oratoria
CCTCATCGAGTGGAAGTTATCCTGCTTCCAGCGAATTCTTGAATTTTCTGTTTAGTTTTGTGGAGTGCCGCTACGCACTCACTCAGTACCCGGTCTAATGTGCTCTGCTTGGTAAGTAAAACTTGCCTTTAGTTAAAGAGGGTTCTTCCATGTCCCCTTTTGTCGATGGGGATTGCATTTTCCTCATCAGGTGGAAGTTATCCTGCTTCCAGCGAGCTTTTGAATTTTTTTTTTAGTTTTGTGGAGTTCCTCTACGCACTCAGTATCTAGTCCGATGTGCCATGCTTCTCGTGAGTGAAACTTGCCTTTAGTTAAAAAACGTTCTTCCATGTTCCCTTTTGTCGATAGGCATTGCATTTCTCTCATCAGGTGGAAGTTATCCTGCTTCCAGCGAATTCTTGAAAATTTTGTTTAGTTTTGTGGAGTTCCTCTACGCACTCACTCAGTATCTAGTCCGATGCGCCATGCTTCTCTTGTTATCGAGCTCCTCTGTGGCCCACTTCTTGCCTCCTCTGGTGTCATCATCATGCTCCTAAATCCATTTGCACTATCGCTCGGGATCTCGTTGCAGTCCAACTTCGAGTCGTTCTCCTCCACGAAGACTTCGTGGTATTCGTTGTTCGGAGTTGTGCATACGTTTCTGGTTTCTTTGGTTTTCTACGTTTGTTGTTATTTGTTGATTCTTGTTTTCGGTATCAAGCTTGTTTCTTATGAAAATATAAGGAATCGTTAGGGTGTTGTTCGCTTTTCCTTATGCCTCTCTCAAATCTTTCCATCTTCTGGTTTTTACAAATTTATCTCTTATTTTTTTATATTATTGGTAGAGCTGGATATTGGTGTTGTTGTTTTTGCTGGTTTGTTGTGTTGTTGTTTGTACGTACGTGCGTGCGTGCGTGTGTGTGTGTGTTTGTGTGTAGTATGCCCACACATATGCGGGCTTGAGTGTATACACGTGCGTTCGTGCGCACTTGTGTGCATACCCGCGTGTTTATGTGCATTCTGGATGCACGCAAATAGGCGTGCGGGTGTTTGTGTGGGCGTCCACGTGTCGTGGAGCTGGGCGCTGGTCCGTGTATACAAAATTGTAAGCACCTGTGCCGAGAGATTTCAAGAAGGGGCATTGCCAAGACGTCCGCAAATGAGAATTCTTCCTCCTTCATAACTTGTGCATATCAGAAGACTTCCGCGATGCAGAGACTGTGTGTCTGTGTCCCTTTATGCTTAAGTCTTTCCCCTTGGATGAGTCACCCTTCAAGGCGAAACTGCTCTTCTCCCGTCCTCTTCCTCCTCTTCTTCCTTCTTTCTCGATCTGTATCTGTTTATTTATTCATTCGTGTATGTTTTATTTCGGGAGGGGTTTCTAGCGACTCAAGAAGTAAAAGCCGCTCTTCTTTCTTCCATGGTTGTGGTTTTTGGTTGTCGTGTTTATGTTTACTAGTCTGTTTTGTTGCTTATATCTCTCCCTCTCTCCCTGTCTCTCTCTCCCTCCCCCTCTCTCCTCTCTCTCTCTCTCTCTCTCTCTCTCTCTCTCTCTCTCTCTCTCTCTCTCTCTCTCTCTCTCTCTCTCTCTCTCTCTCTTTTGGGACGGGGGCTCCAAAGCAACGCGATTTCTGCAACCTGTCGTGTAAAGGTTCTCCACCTGTTGTATGATTATACTCGTTTCTTTCCTTCCCTCTGGCACTTGGCATTGGAATATTCTTTATCATAGTTTCTCTACAACTACGTTTATGGGCCCCTGATTGGACATATTCTATTTCAGCCTTTGGCCGGTCTCCAGAGTGGGCAGGAATAAATCATGGCCAAAAAAAATTATTACCAGTGAGAGAGTCTTTCATTTGATTTGCCACTCACATTTTCTGGGGTTACATGTTTTCCTTTGGGGCTTAAAGGCAAATACGATGGAACCTCTCGGTGAAGATGCAAGACCAAACGCGTTAAGGTTTCCTATACTTTTGTCACCTCGAAACCCGAGACGGGTTTAAAGGAGCTATCACACTGAGCTATTTTCCCTCCACATTCAGAAAAATTTCCTCCGGAAAATCACTATTGCATAATATTTCGTTTTCTCAACAAAATCACATAGAATGACATTTGATATGCTGGAGGTGATTTATTGTCCTCCAGAATATCAAGTTCCTCTCCGAAAAGCTGCGAGTTGCAAATTTGCTCCAACAATTGAAGGAGAATTAGTCCAGTGTGATAGCGCCTTGAGGAATATGGTCTTCAGTGCTTCCTCTAGGAGGACCGTTTCGACTCGGAAGCCGGACAAGTGATCCGTTTTAATTAGCCTCTTGGGCATCTGAACGTTGGACTTTTCTTTTCTTCTTCGTTTTTTTTTTTTTTCTTCGTCACGTTCCCCTTTTCTTCGATGGCTCGGCCTCGGTGGAGACTCATTAAAATTCCGCGTTTAAGACCACTAGAAAAAAAGTCACTTTCGTGAGCATCATTTAGGCCAACGGTTCTTAAATTTGGGGGGTACCTGTGCCCCCAAAAGGGTACG
>NC_134818.1:2280992-2293125 GCF_046742065.1 Oratosquilla oratoria
AGTGAGTCAGGGATTGGAGATGGTTAAAGAAAATGGAGAAAAGTGGGAGGTGAGCCAGCTGTTGTTTGCGGACGACACTGCGCTTGTGGCAGGGTCAGAGGAGGGATTGAGGAAGCTGGTGGCAGAGTTTGGGAGAGTATGTGATAGAAGAAAGCTAAAGATAAATGTGGGTAAAAGTAAGGTGATGAGATGTACAAGGGGTGAAAGTGGCAGTAGACTGGAAGTGAACATTAAGGGAGAGCGACTGGAGGAAGTGGATAGTTTTAGATACTTGGGTGCAAGTGTAGCAGGAAAAGGTGGAGTGAAGGTGGAGGTAGAATGTAGATTGAGAGAAGCGAGTAAATGCCTTGGTGTTTTAAAGAGTGTAATGAGAAATAGACATTTGGGAATGGATGCGAAGAGGAGACTGTATGAAGGAGTGATTGTGCCAACAGCACTGTATGGGGCAGAAACGTGGAACATAAGAGAAGAAGAGAGAAGGAGTTTGAATGTGTTTGAGATGAGGTGTCTGAGAAGTATGGCGGGGGTTACTAGGCTAGATAGAGTGAGAAATGAGGAGGTGAGGAGGAGAACAGGGGTGAAAAAGGATTTGGGAAAGAGGGTTGATGAAAGAATATTAGGATGGTTTGGACACATGGAAAGAATGAGTGAAAAAAGACTAGTAAAAGAGGTATGGAAGGCAGATGTGGAGGGAGTGAACATGAGGGGACGTCCTAGGATGAGGTGGATGGATGGGGTGAAGGGGGCTTTGGGGAAGAGGGGAATGTCTGTTGAGGAAGGAAGGGAGAGGACGGAAGACAGAGGTGAGTGGAGAATGGTTGTATATGGATGATGTTGTGACTGCATGAGGAGGAATGGGCGGGGGGTGGGGGGTGGGGTAGTATGTGTGAGTAAATTTTGACGCAGCCCGAAGGGATTTTCTCCCCGTCCTCTCCTTATATGCAAAGGGGGACGGAGAGGGGGGGGTCGCCGATTAAATGAAGCGGCCTTGCTGTGGATGTACTGTGTCTTGCGACACTGCTTCTGACCCAGGGCGGTGGGCGGGGTGCAGGGATGACCTGTCATCCAGGAGGTGCTCAGATGAGAGGAAGGGTGGGAGGGGTGTGGAGTGTATTTGGGGATGAAATGGGTGGGAGTGTTTTTATGCCTTTCCCTTTTTGGCTACCTCCCTTGGAAGGGGGAAAAAGCCTTGGTATATGTATGTATGTATGACTTTTTGAAAATAGATGATCTCTGATTAAAATTTCTGATTTTTTTTTCTTTTTATCTATTAATTCATTTCCCATTTTGTATCTGCTCGGCGATCTTTTTCTCCTTTGGCTTAGTTCCAAAATTTCATTTTTTTTTTTTGGGGGGGGGATTGAAATTATCTGTTCATTTCTAACTTCACCATAAACCTTATTTGGTCTTCCTATTGCAGTTTACGTCATCCTCTTCGCTTTTCATTTCCTTCATAATATTGGTGTCACCTGCAAATGAGTTAGTATAGTTATCTATTCCATTCATCATATCATTTATATACAATAGAAACATTGCAGATGTCATCACTGAGCCCTGTGATACTCCACTAGTCACTTCTCTCCAGTCCAACTTTTCATCTCTCATTATTGTTCTCATATGTCTTTCACTTAAAGTTTTTTTACACATTCCAGTGCATTTCCTTAAACGCCTCCTACGTTTTTCAACATCTATATCAATCTTTTGTTCAGCACTATGTCCAATACCTTTTCAAAATCTAGGTATATCCAGTGGCGTAGCTAAGGGGGGACGGTAGGGGCGGTCCGCCCCTGGCGGCACTTTTTGAGGGGCGGCATTTATGGTGAAATAAAGATCTTAATGAATAATCATTAGTATTAAATCATTCCTTTTAAAGGATATATTAACACCAACTGTCAATCAAACACACACACATATATATATATATCCTTTAAGAAGTTAATGTGCATTTGTAATACTGAATTATTGAATTCCTTGTGAGAAGGGGCGGCAAACATGAGGGCAACCCCGGACGGCAAAAGCACTAGCTACGCCACTGGGTATATCTAATCAACCCATCCCGCTTTCTCGTACATTTCTGCCACTCTCGCATAAAAACCAAGTAGGTTGAATACACAGGAATTTCATTTTCTAAATTCAAATTGGTTGTCAACCCAGGTTCCTTTCTCCTCTAGATATCTCATCCGTCTGTCTTTATATGTTCGCATATTTTGGTTATCTTACTGGTCAAGGACACTGGCATGTAAGAAGTACCTCCCTGGTGCCACATTTGCAGATTTTCAGTCCATTGGTACCTTTCCCTATTCTAGTGAACATTATACGAATTTATTCACTGTATCCACTAAATGTTCGCTATACTCTTTTAGCTTCCAATTTGAGATTCCATCTGATTTTGAAGCATTTTTTCACCTCATATTTCTAGAATAGCTTATACATCTTACTTCTACTGTCATGTTGCTTATAACATCTTTGTTTTATTTACCCTTTTCTCCCCAAAACTCCTCTTCTTTATTGAACCCTAACTTCAAGCTTTTATTATTTCTGTTATTTTCGCATGAGTGTGCGCGTTCGTAGGTGACCGGGGATGTTTTATTATGGTCTTCAATCAAGTCTTGGACCTGTGATCGACAGCTATTGTCTTCCCGAATATAAGAGCTCAGATTATTAGTATTTCGTTGTTGATAACAAGTCTCTGTCTTTGGAGACAGCATTGCTTCAAAGAGGTGGAGTCGTAGAGACAATGAAGATGTCTTTGGAGAAGAACAGAGAGAAGGGCGAGTAGAAGCCAAAAGTGATCAGTATTCTTTCAGAATTGAGATTATTTTCTGTTTACAAAAGTACGCTGCGTGAGTGGTCTATGTGGGAGTTAAAGTTCCCAAATTATTGACTGTGCAAAACCTTTGCAGTCATTACCCCATACGGGGTGAGAGATCAAAGATAGTACAGATCAATTTCAGAATAATACTGTGACTATACTCACCTATTCTCTTGCTCAAGGAGAACAATAACCGTTTGCAGTATTAGTGATTTTTCTCATCCCATCAGCACAGTGCAAACTCGGTACACCAATGCAACAGCCCAAGATACTATTCATTACAAAAGCAAACAGTACGTGCGTTGTTATGAAACGAGAGCTTTGGAGGAGTCATGAAAATAAAGTAAATCTTCGTCTGGTAACGATAAGATTGAATGATTTTCTTATGAATAATTAAACACATGGTTGGATTTTCTATTATAATTAGAATAATGAATAAAAAAAAATAATTTTAGCAGTGTGTAAATCAGCGTTTGGTCCAAGTACACAACCAGGAATCGTGAATTATTCAGGCTTAACTAAGACATGAGAATAATATTCGCGACATAGAATGGTAACAATATACAGCACAATATATACGGATATATTGCTGGTAACCACAAAAGAAATAGGAAAGAAACAGTAATTCCTAAGCGCTTTCGTGCTATTCACACCATTAGGGGAATACAGATCTGTATTCCCCTGAAGATGTGAATAGCACAAAAGCGCTTGGAAATTACTGTTTCTTTCCGATTTCCTTTGTCGTTGATCTGTATTCCCCTGAAAATGTGAATAACACGAAAGCGCTTAGGAATTACTGTTTCTTTCCAATTTCCTTTGTGGTTACCAGCAAAAAAAAAAAAAAAAAAAAAAATGGATCACATGTTTTTTTTTATCATTCTGCATATACGGATATGTGGATGTGTAAGAAGTGATCAACCAACTCTTCTGGCAGAGCTACGACTTCGCCTCGCCGACCAGTGGGAAGGTGGACCGAGAGAGGTCGTGTCGTGATATCGCCCATGGTAGTCCCAGATGGAAACGCCCAAGTAACTACTACAACGCTTCAAAAATGCGAGCGAGCACGTCTAAGTATGCATGACGTATGCGAAATGATAAAGTAAGTTATTTCATTTGGCATTGAATCAATATACATGAAGTGCAAATAAAGAAAAGAACACATAGTTCGAAATAACAATTACAAATGCCGAGGATAACACAAAAAAGCATGTAAGCTTATTTCCATTGTGGTCCTCAAATGATAACTAGTCAATATTACGAATGTGGTGCAAACGTAACACGCCCCTACCAAAGAAAGAATTTCCACTCCGGGAAAATTCGTTCTTGGGCTTACACAAGCAACAAACATAAGTAATACAATTCTTAAAAGTAACGAAATATATCAAAGTAACGAAGTATATCAAAGGACGATTGTGTATAAAATCTACCACGAGGACCAAATGGTGGAACATACACACAAAGTTCATGATGGTTCCCACTTTGGGCTCGGGCGGTCGTACATTACCGAACCCCATAACATATTCAAGGTTAAGTACTACTGTATCTTTATGACAGGTTTAGCGTGGGAGAGTCCCGACAATAGACTTCCCAATTCATTCATATGGTGTTCCCATCTATTAGTGACCACTACACAATTATCCGTTCTTTGGGTAATGCCGTTGAGAGGTTTAAGCATCTCGATGGTAACCAACACACAGAGGGTCATCGTCACTAGAGCAGGATGGCTAGTGATACTGCAGTCCAGTCCCTCGAAGTCTTCGGGCTCGCCAAAGCAGGGTAGGTGGTGGGGAGCTGGAAGTAGTTGAGACGAGGGCCAGCAGGGCCATACATGAACCACCAAGCAGCAACAAGGACAGCGGCAGCACCAACATAACTACCAATGGCAGGGCCCTTACAGGAAGGGGAGAGGGAGTGCATATGCCCTGGGGCGGCACATTTAAGCGAGCGGCAATTCTAGTCTGGACATAACGTCCACAAAACTGACAAAATAATTATATAAAAAATTATGGTCAAAGAAGCCCAGAATATATTATCGTAATATACAAAGTTTGCTTTAGAATCAACAGAATATGAAATATTTTTCCTTTATCCTTTCTGGAATAGGGACATTAAATAACATCTTTAAAATCTGTTTATTTATTTCGCAAGCCAATAGCTATAATAGCCAGTAAGGAATAGTGGAGATGGGAAGTGGTGATGGGGGAAGAGGGGGTGGCGTCACTGAGAAATTTGCTCCGGGGCGGCATTTAGGCATGTAAGGGCCCTGACCAACGGTCATATAATGGAAGGAGAGCCATCCGGAAATGGGAGCTTCGACGGCTTTGCTGGTGTGTGTGTGTGGGGGGGGGAGGCGTCCTCCACGATGTCCAGGTTAGGGAGGTTGAAGTCAAGGGTAGTGTCAGGAGGGTCCTCAGTCACAGGGTCGCTCCAATGGAGCTAAACAGGGGTCAAGGCTCCTGGCAGACCAGTTGTGGGTTCGAATCCTGCAATCACCTCCGATTCCAAGGTATGATTGTTACCTGTCCCAACAGTCCCTAAAGCGCGTAGGACATAGGTGACGCCTTCGGCCGCAGCTACGCGCCTCCTTGCATTGGCTCTTCACCTTGTATGGCACTACGTCGGTAGTAAGGTGTGGTCGTAGGCTCCCCAAGCCGATCCGTTTTTCTCCCGAGCTATATTTTCCTTTTATTCTGGTTGGCGCCAAGCTAATCTATTCAGCTCTATGGCGTCACTTCTGGTTAAGCAGCCTCACGTAAAAAAAAAGTCGACCAGAATCCTGAAATATGGAGCGAGTGTGAGTTTGCAACGTTTTCTACCTCTGAGGAAAACAACTCCGTCTTGCAGCAAGAGCCAAGTAAGATTGCAATTATGATTTTCTTTAGAAGGAAATTTTAAATTGCGATATTACGAAATTAAGCATGGCGTCAAGGCTATGTCCCGTTGCAGAGGGTTTGACCTCGAACATCAAATAGATTCCAAACTCTACTTTCCACTTTGCCATGGGATTTAGGAAACAAATTTCATGTCTCGAATTCTCCGTTTTTTTTTTTCTCAAGGGAAAGCTCGCAACATACATCAGTGTCACTTGATGTTGAGTCTTTTTTTCATTAGTATTCCGGTAGAAGAAACATCAAAGTTTTCCTCAACATTGCATATCTCCACAAGACCCTGAGTAAATCACGTTTATTTATTTATTTATTTTTTTCTTCTTGGAGGAGATTCCGCATACCATCACCAAGGAAACCCCTCTCAGATGCCCCGTGGGCAAAACATATCACCGGATCGATGATGTACCAATGTCTAAACACCCAGGTGCATTATTTCCCGGGGCCCATAAGCGTCACATTGAATACGCGGTGCTTGAAAACAAGACCACCAAACCTCGCTTCAGTTTCAGATTTATTGTGGTTCTTATGTGTGTTTGCCAAGGACGGGATCCAACTCGATGCCCTAGAGAGGCAAACCGAGATATGTTTCTTCTTTCGGGTCTCTGGGAAAAGAAGCTGTAGCGTATCAACTTCTTTTGTAGTTCGTGAATTCTGTCCCTCGACATTTGATTGGACGGCCATGATTTGTCCTCAGGCATCGTTGCTTATCAAAAACAAAGGAATGGAGCCAGATGTTTGAGAGTAAATCTAGATATTTGTTCAAAGATAATTCAAGTTGAATTTGTGTCACTTACCAATCAGTATTTGGATCATGTTTCTATTTGGCATCCCTTGCAACGAAAGATCTTCAAACAAGTATTAGATAACGATAGATAGTCTATAAACGGAGAGATAGGGACAGATGTTTGAAAAGTATGTATGAATGTTTGTTCAAAGGTAATTCATATTTAGTTTATGTCACTTACAATAAGTATTTGGGTCATGTTTCTGTTTGGATCACTACCAATAGGTCTTCAAACTCAAACACATGTTCCAAAACTAAGGATATTCTAGGAAAGACTTAGACAGAAATATTCGAACACACACGAGGAATAAAGAAGCGGGATTATTTGAAGAGAGGAAAGTACGAAAATCATTACACGCCATATCAGTATGACGTCACCCAGCACCACCAAAATAACAAAAGAATTTGTCCTTACAGAGAATTAAAACCAACTTGGTAGTCTTTTGTACAAGCAAAACAATGAGAGAGGATGTTAGCTACACAACACTGACACTTGACCAGTGAGGTGTGATTGGTGTGGTGAATGAAACACATAACTTTTGGCCACTTACGCTGTAAACAAGGGCTTAAGCACTGAGGAAAAGGAAGAAGACGAATACGTACTCTTTCGGTGCCAAAAGAAACGCCACAGACGACCGTAAGCCAAGAATCGTGATAATTTCGCTACAACGACGCACTTTTCATATTTCATTCTGAATAACGCCAAACGCTTTTCTACAGTTTCCTTTTTTTTTTTAGTATATCTGATGCTAATATATATATATATATATATATGATGTTTCAGGGATAAACACTCTTCCTCGGAGATGCTAAAGAAAAGGCTGCTTCGTGTTTTTTTTTTTTTTTATCTGATGTTTCAGGCATAAACACTCTTCCTCAGAGATGTTAAAAAAGGCTGCTTCTGGTTTTTTTTTTTTTTTATCTGATGTTTCAGGCATAAACACTCTTCCTCAGAGATGTTAAAAAAGGCTGTTACGTTCGAAATATTAGTTATATAAAAACCTATCAATCTCTCCTGTGGTCTTTCTACCCCCCCCCCCTTATACCAGTCAATATGGCCTACTGTCCTATCTAATTTGTTAGAATTTTGATTAACATATCGTCTCTTACAGATTCTATTCTAACTAACGCGAGACAATATCATTCTGATTAGAAAACGACATCGCAGCGAAACAATTGATCAAAATGGCCAGAGAGATTAACTGGGATCCTGTGAGACTACGTGAGATTTATTTTTATATATAACAAATAACAAAATTATTTTCCCTTACAAGGGAAGTAGCCAGCCAAGGATGAAAAAAGCCACGAGGTCAAATCACCACTCTTCTTTCTGCGTATACATTGCATACCACCAGAAATTAATTGTATGACATAAAAAAAAAGAGTTAAGTGACAGTGTATCAGCAGATCTCTTGCAAATTGCACCACAGACTCTGTCAACTCTTCATTTGACATGTATTCAAAATAGATAACGAGGATAGATAAATCAATGAATAGATAGATAATAGATCAATACATTAATAAACAAAAATAGATATAGAAATAAACAAACAAATAGATGAATAAATAAGTGCATATTGAATAGATAAATGAAAGGATAAAATAAATAAATAAATTAGTAAATAAATGAATGAATGAATGAATAGATGAATGAATAAAAGAATAAATAAATGAATGAATGGATGGATGAATAAATAAAATAATAAATGAATGAATGAATGAATGAATGAATGGATGGATGGATGGATGAATGGAAGAATAAATGGATGGATGAGTGAATGAATAAATGAATGAACGAATGGATGGATAAATGAATGAATGAATGAATGAATGGATGAATGAATGAATGAATGAGTGGATGAATGAATGAATGAATGAATGAATGAGTGAGTGAATAAATAGATGAATCAAATAATGATTGCGGTCCAATACTTTTTGTAATTTTACCTTAATTATTCAAACAATAAAAAGAGCAATGATGATTATATTCTGATTAGCTTATATTCAAATGCCTGTATTTTTTTTGCATTATTTCCATAGATTAATCGTTTAATATAAAGACGCGGAATTACAAAATCTAGATGTAGGCACTCGGTAAATAAAATACCCAACTTAGAAAAACGCAAAACATAGTCTGTCCTTTTACATTTCGCCTTTGTGGATTAGGAAAAGCCCTTTGACTTTCTTGACAAAGGACATTCTGTGTTAAGCAAGCAAGCAAACACGTTGTTAGACAGAAGAAAAACATTTTGTTGAAGATTGCTGCAGTCACTGGTTGCTGATGCCTACAGATAAAATCAAGATTGAGAAAGAAGCAAAACAGGGAGATAGGATCTCGCTAAAAGTATTTACAACAGGCCTTGAAAGACTCACACAGAAAAAGAAACTATCTTATATTCTTCATGGATATTCTAGTAGTATGAGATTTGTAAATGATACTATCCTATTCACAGGTAATACTCAATCATCATTAAAACAAAAAATGTCAGATTTAGAGCAAAAATAAATAAATAAATAAATAAAGAAATAAAGAAAGAAATAAAATAGAAAAATAAAATAAAATAAATAAATGAATAAATAAATAAACTTGAAGGTGAACATTTCTTTAATATTTTCAGGTCCGTGACGTACTTTGTTGATATTATTCTGGCCGAAGACAGATGATGTCATTCAATCAAGGGGGTGATGGGGAATGTGTTCTATGGAAATAAACACCACAAGTTAGAACGGAGCCTTTATTGTATTTGTATGACGTTTCGCTTATTACAGCTTTTCCAAGTACACAGTCGTAATACACGTGACTGAGATTAAATAAGAAGAACTGGGGGAATGGGAGGAAGGAGGGAGGGAGGGAGGGAAGGAGAGAGGAAGGGATGTATGGGGTCTTGGTTCATTGAAATCCCCTTCAAGACTGAGGTCCACATCCTCGGCTCAATAAATTTGTTGTTTTTATACCGAATGGAATATAAAATGTACACCAACATCATAAAGGAATTAAGCAGCATGAGCGTATAGTGAACGAAATGTAATGACATTCAAATCGCAAAGAAATGCACAAATTAACAGAAAATTGACAACAAAAATGTGAGAGATTTGCTATGCATATGGCTGAAACATAAACATTTGGTAAATACTCACAGCTATGATCTATGGATTCAATATATAGAAAAGCGCCGACCCGATAACAATAAGAGGAAAAATACATATATCAATGGAAAAATCAATACAGGAAATTAAATTCAAATAGATAAATACATATGAACGGAAGTATACACAGGATACTTTGAAGAACTGGAATAGTGCTTGATAGACTATATGGCTGGAAAACAAGATCCATGATCAAGATAGACTATATGGCTGGAAGGGAAGATCCATGATCAAGTAAATGTTCAATTGACTGGCCTTTGAGGCAAGTGAAGTGTTACAGAATAAAACCAGGTTGGACGTGGATAGACAAGAGAGAAGTTTGTAGGAGTAACAAGGCACGTAGTAGTTTATGATTGCGAGTCACGGAGTAAATTAGGGAGGTCTTCTTTCAGACGAGGACTTGAAAATGGATAACAATGACGACGACGAAAACGACGACGACGACGATAAAGACAAAGACAACCTCAAGTCACCTTAGTGAACTACAAATACAACCCCACAGAAGCATCAGTCGCAGAAAGACGACAAAAACCAGGCACAGGGTTCTGAGGACGAATTGATAAAATTCATCCTGTCCAACGAAAATGAAAAAACAAAACAAAATATGCATGGCACCTTACGCTCATTATGGCACCTCACGGAGGTCCACGCATGTTGCAATCCCTCTCAAAGTCACTGAGAACATTGCTCATGAACGTGCAATAAACTGACGTCATATTGTGGCCATGTGGCCAACCTGAGAATCCCTGACGCGCGGGAGATACATTGTGATCTTAAGAATTTGGTATTTCATCTTCCCAGTCAGACATATCCAGACGATCAAAATCTTTTTTGTGGGAGAAAAATAACAACGGGTAGGAGTTTTTATTGCTTAAAGTAGTGTATATATTTCCTAATTGTCATGTGTGATAATGTATGTGTATATATACATAAGTCCTAATGGCGGAGTTTCTGCAAATCTATTTATAAACATACACACACACACACACACACACACACACACACACACACAATTTGTGTGTGTGTGTGTGTGTGTGTGTGTGTGTGTGTGTGTGTGTGTGTGTGTGTGTGTGTATGTGTGTGTGTAATATAATAGTAAATACTACTTCCATTATCATTATTTTCATTGGCCAATGCGATGATCATGTTGGGTCAAGTTGAGTCAATATGGGTCAGAGCCAGGTGCACTCTCCCATAAACTCCGTCCCACTCCCGCGAGTTCTGCGGGGAAGGAGTCTTCCTTCCGAACCCCTAGGGAAATTGGGGGGACACTTTTGAGAAGGCAACTTTCCCTGGGGGAATCTTCGCACCTCTCACGGCTTGTCGTCGTCGCCCGGAGAGAAAGCCACCAGGGATGGGACCTGTGGGAGAAGAAGTGCCTGGCCTATTACAGTGAAGGGAAGCGGTGGGTGGAAGATGACCTTCCTGCACTGTGGAGGGGATACTTCCACCTCCTCGTGGACCTTTTAGGCCACGATCGATCTGCTCCACCGGTGAGCAGGAGCCCAAGAGGAACGACACCATCCATTGTGTTGCACTACATAGAAAGCCAGCCCCACTTAGGAAGAACTCGACGAGACGATCAAAGAAACAAAGGAAAGCGTCTCGTCCTTCCTCGAGGTCGATCTTGAACTCGATCCTCGTTATCATGTTGATTATGCCCTTGAGGACGACTACCTTTGGTATGTCTGTTTTACTCTACAGAGGGCAAACGCGAGGGACTCCTCCTGAATCTATGTTGTTTTCAGTCCGATACTTGCTCGAGCTCGGAAACAAGCCCATCAACAGACCCAAGGACGAAGACAATCTCTTGGAATTCCTCAGAAGCCTTCTCGAGCCCTCCAACGGTGGATCCATCGAGAGAATACCATCACGGTTGCCGTTCGTGTTGGAATTCGAATCGACGACGCGCGTCCTTCGTCCCCGTCAAGCTCATCAAGAAAGGGGCTCAATGATCAAATTGCATTCTAAACCCTCTCACGTCCATCTCACGACTCGTGAGAAGCGTTCGGTGAGCCGTCGAGTGCTTCAGCAGAGACGATACCTGGACTTCTTGGCTTCTTTCGCTTTCCTTTGGAATTCGAACGGAATCCAGGCCTTGTCGTTCGGACGCGACCACTATCGAAAACTACCGAGATGGAATCCCGTCCGGTGATTTCGATTTCCTCAGGCGGTGTTGGCCTCCGATATACACAGGGGGACGTTGCACAACTTCCTGTTTTCCCTGGAGAAAGACGATCCTTGAGCCCCTTACTCCTTCGATTCTTCTCTGTCTTGATGGAGGACAAAGGACACGCGTCGTTCGAAGTTCACATCACGAAACGGCAACCATGATGGCATCCTCTCACTGGATCCACCATTGGAGGGCTCGAGAAGGCTTCTGAGGAATTCCAATAGATTGTCTTCGTCCTTGGGGCTGTTGTTGGGCCTTGTTTCCGAGCTCGAACCAAGTAATCGGACCGAAGACACCATCCATTCAGGGAGGAATCCGCCGCCTTTGCC
>NC_134818.1:2293625-2311125 GCF_046742065.1 Oratosquilla oratoria
CAACATACATCAGTGTTACTTGATGTTGAGTCTTTTTTTCATTAGTATTCCGGTAGAAGAAACATCAAAGTTTTCCTCAACATTGCATATCTCCACAAGACCCTGAGTAAATCACGTTTATTTATTTATTTATTTTTTTCTTCTTGGAGGAGATTCCGCATACCATCACCAAGGAAACCCCTCTCAGATGCCCCGTGGGCAAAACATATCACCGGATCGATGATGTACCAATGTCTAAACACCCAGGTGCATTATTTCCCGGGGCCCATAAGCGTCACATTGAATACGCGGTGCTTGAAAACAAGACCACCAAACCTCGCTTCAGTTTCAGATTTATTGTGGTTCTTATGTGTGTTTGCCAAGGACGGGATCCAACTCGATGCCCTAGAGAGGCAAACCGATATATGTTTCTTCTTTCGGGTCTCTGGGAAAAGAAGCTGTAGCGTATCAACTTCTTTTGTAGTTCGTGAATTCTGTCCCTCGACATTTGATTGGACGGCCATGATTTGTCCTCAGGCATCGTTGCTTATCAAAAACAAAGGAATGGAGCCAGATGTTTGAGAGTAAATCTAGATATTTGTTCAAAGATAATTCAATCAGTATTTGGATCATGTTTCTATTTGGCATCCCTTGCAACGAAAGATCTTCAAACAAGTATTAGATAACGATGGATAGTCTATAAACGGAGAGATAGGGACAGATGTTTGAAAAGTATGTATGAATGTTTGTTCAAAGACAATTCATATTTAGTTTATGTCACTTACAATAAGTATTTGGGTCATGTTTCTGTTTGGATCACTACCAATAGGTCTTCAAACTCAAACACATGTTCCAAAACTAAGGATATTCTAGGAAAGACTTAGACAGAAATATTCGAACACACACGAGGAATAAAGAAGCGGGATTATTTGAAGAGAGGAAAGTACGAAAATCATTACACGCCATATCAGTATGACGTCACCCAGCACCACCAAAATAACAAAAGAATTTGTCCTTACAGAGAATTAAAACCAACTTGGTAGTCTTTTGTACAAGCAAAACAATGAGAGAGGATGTTAGCTACACAACACTGACACTTGACCAGTGAGGTGTGATTGGTGTGGTGAATGAAACACATAACTTTTGGCCACTTACGCTGTAAACAAGGGCTTAAGCACTGAGGAAAAGGAAGAAGACGAATACGTACTCTTTCGGTGCCAAAAGAAACGCCACAGACGACCGTAAGCCAAGATTCGTGATAATTTCGCTACAACGACGCACTTTTCATATTTCATTCTGAATAACGCCAAACGCTTTTCTACAGTTTCCTTTTTTTTAGTATATCTGATGCTAATATATATATATATATATATATATATATATATATATATATATATATATATATATATATATATATATATATATATATGATGTTTCAGGGATAAACACTCTTCCTCGGAGATGCTAAAGAAAAGGCTGCTTCGTGTTTTTTTTTTTGTGTTTTTTTTTTTATCTGATGTTTCAGGGATAAACACTCTTCCTCGGAGATGCTAAAGAAAAGGCTGCTTCGTGTTTTTTTTTTTTTTTATCTGATGTTTCAGGCATAAACACTCTTCCTCAGAGATGTTAAAAAAGGCTGTTACGTTCGAAATATTAGTTATATAAAAACCTATCAATCTCTCCTGTGGTCTTTCTACCCCCCCCCCCTTATACCAGTCAATATGGCCTACTGTCCTATCTAATTTGTTAGCATTTTGATTAACATATCGTCTCTTACAGATTCTATTCTAACTAACGCGAGACAATATCATTCTGATTAGAAAACGACATCGCAGCGAAACAATTGATCAAAATGGCCAGAGAGATTAACTGGGATCCTGTGAGACTACGTGAGATTTATTTTTATATATAACAAATAACAAAATTATTTTCCCTTACAAGGGAAGTAGCCAGCCAAGGGAAAAGGAAAAAAAAAAAAAAAAAAAAAAATTATCCACGAGCCTAAACACCACTCTTCTTTCTGCGTATACATACCACCAGAAATCAATTGTATGAAATAAAAAAAAGAGTTAAGTGACAACAGTGTATCAGTAGATCTCTTGCAAATTGCACCACAGACTGTCAACTCTTCATTTGACATGTATTCAAAATAGATAACGAGGATAGATAAATCAATAAATAGATAGATAATAGATCAATGAATTAATATACAAAAATAAATATATAAATAGACAAACAAATAGATGAATAAATGATGTAAATAAGTAAAAGGATAAAAATAGATAGATAAATTAGTAGATAAATGAATGAATGAATGAATGAATGAATGGATGAATGAATGAAAAATAAATGAATGAATGAATGGATGGATGAATGAATAAAAGAATAAATGAATGAATGAATGAATGAATGAATGAATGGATGAATGAATGGAAGAATAAATGAGTGGATGAGTGAATGAATAAATGAATGAACGAATGGATGGATGAATGAATGGAAGAATAAATGAATGGATGAATGAATGAATAAATGAATGAGTGAGTGAATAAATAGATGAATCAAATAATGATTGCGGTCCAATACTTTTGTCATTTTACCTTAATTTTTCAAACAATAAAAAGAGAAATAGTGATTATATTCTGATTAGCTTATATTCAAATGCCTGTATTTTTTTTTATTATTTCCATAGATTAATCGTTTAATATAAAGACGCGGAGTTACAAAATCTAGAAATAGGCACTCAGTAAATAAAATACCCAACTTAGAAAAACGCAAAACATAGTATGTCCTTTTACATTTCGCCTTTGTGGATTAGGAAAAGCTCTTTGACTTTCTTGACAAAGGACATTCTGTGTTAAGCAAGCAAGCAAACACGTTGTTAGACAGAAGAAAAACATTTTGTTGAAGATTGCTGCAGTCACTGGTTGCTGATGCCTACAGATAAAATCAAGATTGAGAAAGAAGCAAAACAGGGAGATAGGATCTCGCTAAAAGTATTTACAACAGGCCTTGAAAGACTCACACAGAAAAAGAAACTATCTTATATTCTTCATGGACATTTCAGTAGTATGAGATTTATAAATGATATTATCCTATTCACAGGTAATACTCAATCATCATTAAAACAGAAAATGTCAAATTTAGAGCAAAAAAATAAAAAATAAAATAAAATAAAATAAAATAAAATAAACTTGAAGGTGAAATTCTCTTTAATATTTTCAGGTCCGTGAGGTACTTTGTTTATATTATTCTGGCCGAAGATAGATGATGTCATGCAATCAAGTGGGTGATAGGGAGTGTGTTCTATGGAAATAAACGTCACAAGTTAGAACGGAGCCTTTATTGTATTTGTATGACGTTTCGCTTATTACAGCTTTTCCAAGTACACAGTCGTAATACACATAATTGAGATTAAATAAGAAGAACTGGGGGAACGGGGGGAAGGAGGGAGGGAGGGAGGGAAGGAGAGAGGAAGGGATGTATGGGGTCTTGGTTCATTGAAATCCCCTTCAAGACTGAGGTTCACACCCTCGGCTCAATAAATTTGTTGTCTTTATACCGAATGGAATATTAAATGTACACCAACATCATAAAGGAATTAAGCATAATGAGCGTATAGTGAACGAAATGTAATGACATTCAAATCGCAAAGAAATACACAAATTAACAGAAAATTCACAAAAAAATGTGAGAGATTTGCTATGCATATGGCTGAAACGTAAACATTTGGTATATACTCACAGCTATGATCTATGGATTCAATATATAGAAAAGCGCCGACCCGATAACAATAAGAGGAAAAATACATCTATCAATGGAAAAATCAATACTGGAAATTAAATTCAAATAGATAAATACATATAAACGAAAATATACACAGATTACTTTGAAGAACAGGAATAGTGCTTGATAGACTTTATGGCTGGAATAGAAGATCCATGATCAAGATAGACTATATGGCTGGAAGGGAAGATCCATGATCAAGTAAATGTTCAATTGACTGGCCTTTGAGGCAAGTGAAGTGTTACAGAATAAAACCCAGGTTGGACATGGATAGACAAGAGAGAAGTTTGTAGGAGTAACAAGGCACGTAGTAGCTTATGATCGCGAGTCCCGGAGTAAATTAGGGAGGTCTTCTTTCAGACGAGGACTTGAAAATGGATAACAATGACGACGACGAAAACGACGACGACGACGATAAAGACAAAGACAACCTCAAGTCACCTTAGTGAACTACAAATACAACCCCACAGAAATATCAGTCACAGAAAGACGACAAAAACCAGGCACAGGGTTCTGAGGACGAATTGATCAAATTCATCCTGTCAAACGAAAATGAAAAAATAAAACAAAATATGCATGGCACCTTACGCTCATTATGGCACCCCACGGAGGTCCACGCATGTTGCAATCCCTCTCAAAGTCACTGAGAACATTGCTCATGAACGTGCAATAAACTGACGTCATATTGTGGCCATGTGGCCAACCTGAGAATCCCTGACGCGCGGGAGATACATTGTGATTTTAAGAATTTGGTATTTCATCTTCCCAGTCAGACATATCCAGACGATTAGAATCTTTTTTGGGGGGAGAAAAATAACAACGCGTAGGAGTTTTTATTGCTTAAAGTAGTGTATATATTTCCTAATTGTCACGTGTGATAATGTATGTGTATATATACATAAGTCCTAATGGCGGAGTTTCTGCAAATCTATTTATAAACATACACACACACACACACACACACACACACACACACACACACACACACACACACACACACACACACACACACACACACACACACACACACACACACAATTTGTGTGTGTGTGTGTGTGTGTGTGTGTGTGTGTGTGTGTGTGTGTGTGTGTGTGTGTGTGTGTGTGTAATATAATAGTAAATACTACTTCCATTATCATTATTTTCATTGGCCAATGCGATGATCAGGTTGGGTCAAGTTGAGTCAATATGGGTCAGAGTGAGGTGCACTCTCCCATAAACTCCGTCCCACTCCCGCGGGTTCCGCTGGGAAGGAGTCTTCCTTCCGGACCCCGAGGGAAATTGGGGGGACACTTTTGAGAAGGCAACTTTCCCTGGGGGAATCTTCGCACCTCTCACGGCTTGTCGTCGTCGCCCGGAGAGAAAGCCACCGGGGATGGGACCTGTGGGAGAAGAAGTTCCTGGCCTATTACAGTGAAGGGAAGCGGTGGGTGGAAGATGACCTTCCTGCACTGTGGAGGGGATACTTCCACCTCCTCGTGGACCTTTTAGGCCACGATCGATCTGCTCCACCGGTGAGCAGGAGCCCAAGAGGAACGACACCATCCATTGTGTTGCACTACATAGAAAGCCAGCCCCACTTAGGAAGAACTCGACGAGACGATCAAAGAAACAAAGGAAAGCGTCTCGTCCTTCCTCGAGGTCGATCTTGAACTCGATCCTCGTTATCATGTTGATTATGCCCTTGAGGACGACTACCTTTGGTATGTCTGTTTTACTCTACAGAGGGCAAACGCGAGGGACTCCTCCTGAATCTATGTTGTTTTCAGTCCGATACTTGCTCGAGCTCGGAAACAAGCCCATCAACAGACCCAAGGACGAAGACAATCTCTTGGAATTCCTCAGAAGCCTTCTCGAGCCCTCCAACGGTGGATCCATCGAGAGAATACCATCACGGTTGCCGTTCGTGTTGGAATTCGAACGACGCGCGTCCTTCGTCCCCGTCAAGCTCATCAAGAAAGGTGCTCAAGGATCAATTGCATTCTAAACCCTCTCACTCCATCTCACGACTCGTGAGAAGCGTTCGGTGAGCCGTCGAGTGCTTCAGCAGAGACGATCCTGGACTTCTTGGCTTCTTTCGCTTTCCTTTGGAATTCGAACGGAATCCAGGCCTTGTCGTTCGGACGCGACCACTATCGAACTCCGAGATGGAATCCCGTCGGTGATTTCATTCCTCAGGCGGTGTGGCCACCGATATACACAGGGGGACGTTGCACAACTTCCGTTTTCCCTGGAGAAGACGATCCTTGAGCCCCTTACTCCTTCGATCTTCTCTGTCTTGATGGGGACAAAGGACACGCGTCGTTCGAATTCCATCACGAACGGCAACCGTGATGGCATCCTCTCACTGGATCCACCATTGGAGGGCTCGAGAAGGCTTCTGAGGAATTCCAATAGATTGTCTTCGTCCTTGGGGCTGTTGTTGGGCTTGTTTCCGAGCTCGAACCAGTATCGGACCGAAGACACCATCCATTCAGGAGGAATCCCTCGCCTTTGCCCTCTGTAGAGTAAAACGGACATACCAAAGGCAGTCGTCCTCAAGGGCATAATCAACATGAAAACGAGGATCGAGTTCAAGATCGACCTCGAGGAAGAACGAGACACTTTCCTTTATTTCGTTGATCGTCTCGTCGAGTTCTTCCTAAGTGGGGCTGGCTTTCTGTACAGTCCAACACATTGGTTAGTGTCGCTCCTTTTCGACCCTTGCTCACCGTTGGGGCGGAGCGACCGTGGCCTAAATGGTCCACGAGGAGGTGGAAGTATCTCCTCCACAGTGCAGGAAGGTAGTCTTCCACCCACCGCTTCCCTTCACTGTGATAGGCCAGGCACTTGTTCTCCCCCAGGTCCCATCCCTGGTGGCTTTCTCTCCGGGCGACGACGACAAGCCGAGAGAAGCGCGAAGATTCCCCCAGGGAAAGTTGCCTTCTCAAAAGTGTCCCCCAATTTCCCTCGGGGTCCGAAAGGAAGACTCCTTCTCCGCAGAACCCGCGGGAGTGGAACGGAGTTTATGGGAGAGTGCACTTGGCTCTGACCCATACTGACTCAACTTGACCCAACTTAATCATCACATTGGGCAATGAAATAATAATAATGGAAGTAATATTCATTATTACAATATGTAGATATACTACACACACACACACACACACACACACACACACACACACACACACACACACACACACACACACACACACACACACACACACACACACACACATATATATATATATATATATATATATATATATTTATACATATACATGTGTGTGTGTGTGTGTGTGTATACAAATATATATATACATATATATATATATATATATATATATATATGTGTGTGTTTGTATATATATATATATATATATATATATATATGTATATATATATATATATATATATATTTTTATACATATACTTATACACACACAGACACACACACACACACACACACACACACACACACACACACACACACACACACACACACACATATATATATATATATATATGTATATATATATATATATATATATATATATATATATATATATATATATAGTACATATGTATCTTTTTTCAACCACATATCACTTTTAATTCCATACCATCGCAAACGAGACTGAGAATCGCTCGAAGGAAGTATCCGTTGGAAATTGAAACGTGGACGAGCCGAGGATTCAAACCCAGCTAACCCGTAACAAAGTTACATTGACGTAACCCAATACGCTATCAAGGGAGATATAAGTTGAGTACGACTTTCTTATATTTGCATGCTCGAATTACAAACACATACACGAAATATCGCGTTCAACCTCGTTTTTCTGCACAGACACCAGCTAGTGAATACCTGTGAATTTTATATCTCCGAATAGTGTTAAGTGATTGTGTTGTGTTTTTGTAATTGTATACGTATAGCGCTATACAGTTACAGATATAAGATAAAGTGCAGGGTTCTATTTAATTTCAAAACAGTTTTCTGTTACCGTATTCCAAAGGTAGGAGAAAAAGTATAAGGTAAGCAGAGTAAGCTTCGCGTATTTAGTTTATTAGAGACCGCTTTGATTTTTTGTTGTTGTTGATTTGTATTTTCTCTTTGCCGTTTTTATTGCTAAAGGGGGAGCGAAATGGCTTGTGAAGGTTGCGTGAACCTAGAGGTCCGTCTCAGGATGTGTGAGGAGGAAATTCGGCTTCTCAGGAGTGCGCTCCGTGAGAAGAGTGAACCCTCCCCACAACCCAAAGAGCGTTCCACTTCTTCACCTACTGTCACTGCCATGAGCGAGTGGCGCTCCGTGGGGTCCCGTTTGTCGAGCCCGCGTTCGGTAGACGTGTGCCCTGTGGAGCAACCGCTGGCTCTAGTCAATCGTTTTGCTCTACTGGAGGATGAAGTGGCTGAAAACCAGGAGTTCTTGGTGGTGGGGGACTCCATGGTTCGAGGCTATGACGACATCCTGCAGCGAAAGACTAAGCGACGTTGCAAGCTTGTATGTCAACCGGGCCGTGGGATCGTTGATTGTACCCGGTCCATCAGGGAGCAAGGACGGAAGAACACGGTTACGATTGTACATACGGGTAGTAACGATGTAGGTAGGGTGAGATCAGAGGAGCTTGTTCGGAATTACAAGGTCCTCCTTCAGGAGATGAAGGAACGTGGGAGCCGTCACGTAGTCTGTGGGATCCTCCCGAGGATCTACGCAGGTTCGTGTTGGAACAGTAGAGCCATAGGGATCAATGATAGGATATCGCAGTTGTGCACACAATTGGGATACCACTTTCTTGATCCTTGGTATCTCTTTTCTAGGCGCCATGACCTTTACGCTTCTGATGGGATCCACCTTACCCGCAGAGGCAAAGATGTTCTTACAAACCTCATTGTGGGAGTTTTGTAATGAACCAGCTCCTTTTTTAGGGTAGAAGGCCAAAGGGAAGGGGAAATAGAATGTACTTGGGAAAACAGTGTAGAGTATAGCATTAATGTAGAACAATGTACAAGTATAGGACAAAATATAATTTTAGGATATAATGTCGCTAGAGGACGAAATGTCACATTAGGATATAATGTCATAGGACAAAATGTCGCAATGGGATATAATGACAGTGGAGGACAAAAGATCACGATGGGAAGTAATGATAAAGGAGAACAAAATATCACGATAGGATGTAATGATAATGGAGGAGAAAATATCACGGTAGGATATAATGTCATTGAAGGCCAAAATGTAATTTTAGGAAGGGATACCGGACAGAATGTCAATGAAGGCCAAAATATCATGATAGGATGTAATATCGCTAGAGGACGAAATGACACATTAGGATGTAATGTCTTAGGACAAAATGTCACAATGGGATGTAATGACAATGGAGGACAAAAGATCACGATGGGAAATAATGATAGTGGTGGACAAAATATCACGATAGGATGTAATGATAATGGAGGAGAAAATATCACGGTAGGATATAATGTCAGTGACGAACAAAATATAATTTTAGGAAGAGATACCGGACAGAATGTCAATGAAGGCCAAAATATCAAGATAGGATGTAATGACAGTGGAAGACAAAAGATCACGATGGGATGTAATTATAGTGGAGGAAAAAATATCACGGTAGGATATAATGTCACTGGAGGACAAAATATAATTTTAGAAAGGGATGCCGGACATAATGTCACTGAACGACGGGAGGCCGGCGTGAATCACGGTGACGTAGGGGGACAAAATGTACAAAATAGATCGGATGACCGTAATCGACCAGATGTCCGTGATGGGGGAAATTTTAATTTTGATAGGAGAAATGTTAATGAGGCATTGAATGTCAATGAAGGACCAAATAATAATAATATAGAGCAAGGCATAAATAAAAAACAAAATGATAATATAAGACATGATATTGAAACTCAAAATGTGTCAAAAAGAAATAATCAGGAGTTTCTTAAAACTATGTACTTTAATGCTCGTAGTATTAGGAACAAATTTCAAGAAATACAGGCGTATGTCAAAAGCGAAAATCTCGATATGATAGGAATAACTGAGACATGGTTAAATGGTACAGAGTTCGAAGCTGAATTTAATATTGCGGGATTTAAACACTTTCATCAGGATAGAAACCACAAGAAAGGTGGGGGTGTTCTATTGTACGTTAAAAACAATGTTCATGCTTGTGTTTTAGAGAAAGTGAAACAGGATGCATATGACAGTTTGTGGGTTGAGTTAACCCAAACAAATGGACAAAAAATGAATATAGGTGTAATATATAGGCCAAAGACATTATCATTAGCAGACGACAAACTGTTATTTCAAGAACTGTCTAGTTTCTGCAACCGGGATTTATTGATAATGGGTGATTTCAATTTTACTGACATTGATTGGATGACCCTTGAACATGGCCATATAGGTAGTCGCTTGATTGATTTTCTTGGTGACAATTACTTAATTCAGCATGTAAAAGAGCCCATAAGATATGGAAACTTACTCGATTTATTGATCACTAGCCGCGAAAGCATGGCAACTGATGTAGAAGTCGGTGAATCTGTTGCAAATAGCGATCACAACTTAGTCAGATTCAAACTCCTAAACAATTTTAGAATAGATACTTGTGCTTCTAAAATACCCGATTTCAGTAAAGCTCAGTTCATAGAACTACGTCAGGAGCTTCAGCTTACAGATTGGGAGGCAAAATTAAACGAAAGGCCTGTAGATCAGATGTGGGAAATATTTCAAAATACGCTCACTAAGATGATTCAAACTTACATTCCTTTTAAGGACAGACGTCCCCCAAATCAGGCTCGCCCAAAGTGGCTCGACAAAGAAACTGAAAAAAGTATTGCTAAAAAGAGACAGGCTTATAAGAAATATAAGTGCTCGGGTGCATCTAATGACTATGAAAGTTATGTATCAATACAGAGAGATTTAAAAAAGACAATAAGAAAAAGAAAACGACAATACGAAATGAACATCGCTGAGAAATCCAAAGAGAATCCCAAAGAATTCTATAGTTACATTAGAGATAAAAAGGTTGTTAGGAATCACATTGGTCCACTATTATCTGCTGACGGTCAACTTGAATATTCAAATGAAGGAATGTGTAATCTCTTAAACAATTATTTTAGCTCGGTATTCGTAAACGAAACACCTCAAAGTGAATTCCAAACTGAAACCTGTGAAAAGTCTGGGGTAAACTTACTCACTACGGTAAATATAACAAAAGAAACAATTAAAAGGTGTATAGACAAACTCAAAGTTAATAAAACACCAGGGCCTGACGGTTGGCATCCAAGAATCTTAAAGGAAATGAAAAATGAGATTGTTGTTCCATTAGAAATTATTTTCAAGAAATCCATCATATCCGGAGATGTCCCAAGAGAATGGAAGCTAGCTAACGTTACTCCCATATTCAAAAAAGGTGACAAAAAGAAACCAAATAACTATAGGCCTAATAGTTTTGACTTCGATCGTAGGAAAAATAATGGAAACTATCATCAGAGATGCTATCGAATATCATTTAGAAAGTAACCGTTTGATAAATGATAGCCAACATGGTTTCAGACGGAAACGTTCTTGCGTGACTAACTTACTCGAATTCTACAACACAGTTGTCTCGAATTATGACAAAAGAAACAATATAGATTTAATATATCTAGACTTTGCAAAAGCTTTTGATACCGTCCCACACGAAAGACTTCTTACTAAATTAGCTTTGCATGGAATAAGTGGTAGCCTATTAGGTTGGACTAGTAATTGGTTGAAAGGTCGAAAACAGAGAGTTGTTTTAAATGGAAAAACTTCTGGATGGAAAAGTGTTGCAAGTGGAGTTCCTCAGGGTTCCGTTCTTGGGCCACTTCTATTCATAGTATATATAAATGATATAGACCATGGACTAAAATCTCCTGTTTCCAAATTTGCTGATGATACAAAACTGTGCGGAGTGGCAAATGATCACTCAAACCAATTAGATATTCAAGAAGATTTAGATCAATTACAGCAATGGTCTGAAAAGTGGCTAATGAAATTTAACACAAGTAAATGCAAGGTAATGCACATAGGTAAAAATAACAGCAAGTACGATTACAAGTTATTTGGAAATTCGTTAACAAAAGTGGATAGTGAAAAAGATCTCGGCGTAATTATCAGTAACGACCTCAAATCATCCAAGCAGTGTATTTCAGCCTCTGAGAAAGCAAATAAGATTCTGGGATTGATTGCGCGATCTTTTGATTTCAAAAGTCCATCACTCATTAACAAGCTATATAAATCGTTAGTTCGTCCACATTTGGAATATGCTGTTTCCGTATGGTCACCGAATCTCATTAAAGACATTGACAGATTGGAAAAAGTACAACGGCGAGCCACAAAACTGATTCCAAATATCAAAAATAAATCATACGAAAATCGACTTAAGCACATGAATCTGTTTTCCCTAAAAAAGCGTAGACTCAGAGGTGACTTGATACAGGTCTTTAAGATTTTAAAGGGAATTGACAACATCAAAAGTGACCAAATTTTCACATTGAATGAGAATCAGACAAGAAACAATGGTCTCAAACTGTCCGGAAATAGATTCAATTTGGAAGTAGGTAGAAACAACTTTGCCAACCGTGTAGTTAATGAATGGAATAAACTTCCTGCACAGGTAGTGCAATGTAGTTCAGTTCGAAGCTTAAAGAATCATTTAGATAAATACCTAAGTAAGATGCTGTAATTATTATAATTTATGTTATATTATTTGTTTTTGTTTTGTTATAATTTGTCTGTCTGATTTTCATTTATTATTAGTTATATGTCAATTTATTATCATTTACTATTTACCTGTTTGTTTGTTATTCAACTATACCAATGCATTTATTTATGTATTTTAATTGTTGTTTACATTGTTATAGTTTTAATTTATTATTAATATGATTTTTTTTTTTTTTGCATCCGACCTAGATATGGATCAAAAGGTCTCCTGTCGGCATGCTTTGCCTTTGTAATCCTTTGTAATCCTTTGTAAAGTAGTATTGAAATCGACGGCATTATGATAGTTGATAATCTTATTTATTTATCTATTTTTTTTCTCTAGGTTTCTAACAAGGATCCGCGCATTTGGGGGGTGAACAAAGACAAGTTTATCAAAAGCATCCATTTGATATCTTACTGTGTGTGTGTTCGTTTGTGTGTAGTTGTATGTGTGTGTGCTTGTGTGTGTGCGTGTATGTGTGTGTATGTTTTGTGTGTGTGTGTGCGTGCGTGTATGCGCGTGTGTGTTTGTGTGTGTGTGTGTGTGTGTGTGTGTGTGTGTGTGTGTGTGTGTGTGTGTGTGTGTGTGTGTGTGTGTGTGTGTCTGTGTGTGTGTGTGTTAAAATGAAATAGGAAGAGATGAAATGAGAAGTTTGTGTCTTTGAGCCCAAAATATTGAGGCTTACTGGAGGTCTCAGCCGATAAGAAAATTCTCTCTTTATAGGCTCCTCTGTGTTCCAAAACGAATATTAAAGTTATATATTCCCACTGAACAATGTTGTTTATGTGGTACACGCGTTTTAAGCTCCTCTTGAAGATCGCCCTGCGCTTCCTTCTGTATCCATGCATTCCCCATTTCTCTCTCCCTCTCTTTCTCTCTCTCTCTCTCTCTCTCTCTCTCTCTCTCTCTCTCTCTCTCTCTCTCTCTCTCACGCTTTTCATTTTGTATCATCTTGCTTATTTCCCGTTTCCGACACACGGTATTTGCTGGCACGTGGCCTTTGTGTGTGTGTGTGTGTGTGTGTGTGTGTGTGTGTGTGTGTGTGTGTGTGTGTATGTGTGTGTGTGTGTGTGCGTGTGTGTGTTCATGCGCTCTCTTACACTCACATGTATTTCTGCTAACTTTGGTTTGTATTTATATACACATAAACACACGACCGTTGGCAGTCTAAGATTTGCGGCCCCAGAAAGTATTTTTCTTCGCGAATATGAATTCTCCGCGGCGACGCACGTACTGAATATTGTTGAGGGTTCTCCACTTTTCGCCGACTACCGACTAATGCAAAGGGAAAACATCTTCTTTGTAAGATGAGGCCCATAGTTCAATGTCTCTGGTCTCACGCTCAAAGAGTCCCCTATGGTCCCGGAAACCCCTTCCATGTTCCAGGAAAAGGCTAAAAAAAAAAAAAAAAAAAAAAAAAAAAAAAAAATACTACTCATGATTGCTTCCTGGTTGGCGAGTGACACGCCGTTGATGCGCAGAACTGTCAATCAACCAATCATCTGCTTCCAAGCAACTGAGGGCGGGGTTTCTTGTAAGCAGGATCCAGCGAGAGTCTTTGTCTTCCACGTGACGTCAGCAGAGGCGTGACTTGGCAGACCTTCTCTCCGAAGTTCTTGGATCGCTTTCGTGACTTAGAGACGCCAGAGGCAAGTATGGTCTTCAAGTTTACGGATTTCACGACAGAGACACTTTCGACCTTCTGATTACTTCTTTCACAAGAGAAATAACTTTGTCACGGAGGGAACACCACGAAAGTGAATGGAATAAGTTGGTGTGGAAGAGAAGTGCTACCAGGTAAAGACGGGATTACAAAAGAGGGGCAGGCCGACAGGAGACCTTTTGGTCCATAAATATGTCGAATGCGAAAAAATTTATAATAATGATACATTATTGAATAAAGAAACAAATAAAAATGATAACAGCATAGATAATAATAAACAAAATAGATAAATGCATAGGTATAGTTAAATAATAAACAAACAGGAAAATAGTATGAGAGGTTGACACGGAGATGAATAGATTGGACTGGAAGCAGGACACTGGCATGATCGAGACTTCAGGCGATCGAAACCATCTTCAGAACGGGAAAGGCTTTCAGTTGCTGAATAAAATCGCCCGGCGGCTGCCATATTGATTTTCTATAGTGTGTCACGGTAATGAAGGTATTAAAGGTCTTTCTCTCTCTCTCTCTCTCTCTCTCTCTCTCTCTCTCTCTCTCTCTCTCTCTCTCTCTCTCTCTCCTTGTCTGCTTCCCTTGTTTGTGTGTGTGTGTGTGTGTGTGTGTGTGTGTGTGTGTGTGTGTGTGTGTGTGTGTGTGTGTGTGTGTGTGTGTGTGTTTGTGTGTGTGTGTGTGATTCAACATGGTCTTAGATCACGTGTTGGAGTCGTGATCGACAACTATTACCCTCCCGAAAAAGAGCTCAAAGCTCATATATGACCGATTTATGGGTAATACTGTCACCTTACACGCACGCACACACCCAACTCCCCGCTCACGAGAGTTGGAATAACACCCCGCAGCGCAGCGATACTGAAATTATTTCAGGCCTGGGCGGGATTCGAACCCGGACCACCGTAGTGGCGGCCGCGAATGCTACCACTGACCCATCAAGTCGCGCGCGCGCGCGTGTGTGTGTGTGTGTTTGTGTGCGTGTGCATGCGTGTGCGTGCATCTGTATATATTCCCATTTGTGTGCTCGTGTGTAAAAGATCCAATTCTACTACAAGAGCCAAACATGGCGAGAGGGTGGGAGATGGATAGGGCCGAGATTCTGCGTGAGGGGAGGGGGAGATGTTGGGGGCTAAAGGTGGGGTGGGAGAGCGAGAAAAGATGGGGGGGTAGAGTTCAGGTGTGTTTGGGAGATGAAGAGGGGAGGTAAATTTACCGGTGAGGACGGGGGAGTAATGTTGGGGTTGGGGGGGGGGATCGTGTTGGGGGGAGGGGGATATAGTGAGCGGAGTCTTGAGGTAATGGGGATAGGGGGGGGGAGAGAAGAGCCATAAAAACGACCGCGGTACAATTTAAGAATACATCCTCAGTCTCTCGCATCAGAATGAGGTTTCTATTTCCCGTGAGGTGCCCACTGACAAGCGCCGGCCAGGTGCGGAGATGGGGGGGAAGGCGGGGGGGAGGTGGGTGTTGGTAGAGCGAATGCCATTTCCAACAGTGCCAGCCAGGCATCTGGTGACAACACCGGCCAGGTGATTTGGTGGAGCGTCGACCAGGCAAGTGGAGCCGATGTCACACGTGGTATTTACGGGGTAGTGTCATTTACATAAACAAGGGTTTTGCAAATTAGGGACCACAACCAGGAAGAGGTTCTGAGGAATCTGTCTGGCGTCGTCAATGTCTTCAGTGCTGAGAAAAAGAAGTTGGTGAACTTGAGGCTCTTCCCAATTGGAAAAGGTCCACTACTATTAACGCCACCAGTAGGGTGGCGTTGATAAATCATCGCTACATGGGCTACAAGAGTATCCTTCTCTCCTTCTTTGTGTTCATCCTTCTCGACTTCAGAATCATCCATCTATTCAATAGTTTACACTTAGGCGTCCTAAGAGGTTTCATGAAGATCAAAACGTGTGTATAAAATGTTTGCAGTGCACTATGTCATATGGTGAAACCATGTCCGGAAATTTCAGAGAAACCAAATAGATAATAAGAACATGAGAGAATATCGAGAATATATGAGACGTCTAGGAACAGAGGGGAATCCCCGCCATCTTGAGTTAAGCATAGATCGTGAAAGGCGTAAGCTTCCTTTATATATATCCATACTTAACTCGAAACCAGTAAAAGTGTTGGGGATGCACCTCTGTTTCTGGGCGCCTCAGGGGTAATACTGAATTCGTTATAAGTTCTAATTGAATTTGCATTCTAGAACATCTGTCTATCTAGGGCTATGTATATGTAGGGGAAAGCCGTTAAGGACAGTCAAAAAAATACAAGCGTAGTAGAGCCTATATTAGAATAGGAAATAGAGAGTGGTTTGAGGTAAAGGTGAGACTGCATCAGGTATGTGTCATGTTGCCATGGCTGTTCAATGTGTACATGGATGGGATGGTGAGGGAGGTAAAGGCGAGGGTAATGGGCAGGGAACTGGAGATGGTTAAAGAAATTTGAGAAAATTGGATGGGGATCCAGTTGTTGTTTGCTGACGACACTGTGCTTGTGGAAAGGTTAGAGGATGGATTAATGAAGTTAGTAACGGAGTTTGGGAAGGTATACGATAGGAGAAAGTTGAAGGTAAATGTGGGTAAATGCAAGGTGATGAGATGTGCAAGGGTAGAGGATGGTAGTGAGTTGGAAGTAAATCTAAAAGTAGAGGAGCTGGAGGAAGTGGATAGCTTTAGGTATTTGGAGTTGCATGTGGTAGGAAAAGGAGTGGAGGTGGAGGTAATTTGTAGATCGAGAGAAGCAAGTAAATGCCTTGGGGGATTGAAAATTGTTATAAAAATAAATTTCCCCTAAACTTATCACAGACTTCAGTTAAGCCTTCACTTAGAGGTGTTTTGTTTACAAACACTGAGCTAAAATAGTTGTGTAAGATATCACACATTCCTTCATTCGAATATTCAAAATGACCGTCAGCAGATGATAGTGGTATAATGTGATTCCTAATAACATTTTTATCTCTAATATAACAATAGAATTCTTTGGAATTCTATTTGGATTTATCGGCGATACTTATTTCGTATTGTCGCTCTCATTTTTATTGTCTTTTTTTAAATCCCTCTGTATCATTACATAGCTTTGATAGTCGTTAGGTGCACCAGAACACTTGTATTCTTTATAAGCCTGACTCTTTTTAGCAACTATTGTTTCCTATTGTAAAAGCTCTATGCTTTATGTATGACGACATTACTAATCCCATAACCAGCAGCAAGTTGTGCTCGCAAATGCCAGAGACAGAATTCACTACTTTCTCAGTTGTGATCTTTGATCTTCTCGTCTCCATCCTTCGTTGTAACATTGCTGAGACGAACCGCCCCTTAACATTCGAACTTCAGACTTAAACCTATCGTT
>NC_134818.1:2326125-2331125 GCF_046742065.1 Oratosquilla oratoria
ACCCTTAACAAAAGAAAGGGGAACATGGGAAGATATCTCTACCCTCTTCTCACTCCGTATGTGAGGTCAGGAGGCAAATGAGCTTTCACTAGGTTGGAGATGAAGAGTCCGGACATTATGTCCGGGGACCATTGCCCCTTTGAAATATTCATGTTGGGCTGAAATTCAATGATCGTAGATTCTACCATTTTTCTCCTGAACTCACATCTGGATTTATAAATAAGCTCAGCTCTGTCCCAATCTAAACAATGTTTAAATTGCTTAACATGTTGGAACACAGCTGAGCTATCTTGTTCCATTAAATATGCACAAGATAGCTCAGCTGTGTTCCAACATGTTAAGCAATTTAAACATTGTTTAGATTGGGACAGAGCTGAGCTTATTTATAAATCCAGATGTGAGTTCAGGAGAAAAATGGTAGAATCTACGATCATTGAATTTCAGCCCAACATGAATATTTCAAAGGGGCAATGGTCCCCGGACATAATGTCCGGACTCTTCATCTCCAACCTAGTGAAAGCTCATTTGCCTCCTGACCTCACATACGGAGTGAGAAGAGGGTAGAGATATCTTCCCATGTTCCCCTTTCTTTTGTTAAGGGTGCTATTTAAACAGTACGCCCTCTCTCTTATTTGTATCTACTGAAGAGGATTGCAGTTTGCTATCGAAATATATAGATTCCCCGTTCCCAGTTTTTTCTACTCCAACAGTGGTTTCTACGTTATTGACAAATGTGTGATTACATTTTTCACCTGTAATATACATATATATATATACATATATATATACATATATATATACATATATATATACATATATATATACATATATATATACATATATATATGTATGTACATATATATAAAATAATGATAAATAGATAAATAAACAAATAAATAAATAAATAAAATAAAGTAAAATAACAATAAAATAAATAAATTATGATTTTGAAATTTTACAATCCCTCCATTCTGTTGTCTGTCTTCTTTACCATCTCCACGACTCTTCGGTTTGATGTTTTCCCCTAAGGATAGAAGCGCTGGTTATTGCTGCCAAAAAAAAAAACCTAAAGTTGTGCCTCGGGTCTTCCTAGTTGAGATCGAAATGGGGGAAAGGGTTGATTGTTCATGTGAATTTGATCTGCACAGGGAACGTAGGGGAATGGGAAGAAGAAGTGGATAGCCTGTCAGTGATTTTTTTTTTTTTTTTTTTTTTTTTTTTAGGAAAGTAAAAGGATGAAACCCCGCTGTTCGCAAAATTTCTTTTGTTTGGTTTGTTTGCTTTTCATAGGGATATTTCTTTTTGCTTTGCTTTTCATAGGGATACTGAAGATGAAAGAAGATTCGAGATGAAGTGTTAGGTGATTTTAGTTGGATCTGGGAAGTACTGTGGTCAATAATTAGTTAATCTTCAAGAGCAATTACCCTATATTCCTCATCTCTTTTTGCAAGGGTAATCAGCCAACAGTGTCCTCTACACAGGCTCTGTATAGTTCCACTCTTTTCTTTTTCTTTTATTCTTTTTTTTTTTGCACCTTCCACCTTTTTTCATCTCTCTCTCCCTCTCTCTCTCTCTCTCTCTCTCTCTCTCTCTCTCTCTCTCTCTCTCTCTCTCTCTCTCTCTCTCTCTCTCTCTCTCTCTCTCTCTCTCTCTCTCTCTCTCTCTCTCTCTCTCTCTCTCTCTCTCTCTCTCTCTCTCTCTCTCTCGCTCTCTCTCCCTCTCTTCCATCCGGGACCGCCACCACTTCGTCTTGTCCTCTTTCATCCTCCTCTTCCTCCTCCCTCTCCTTCTCCTCCTCCTCCTCCTCTTCCTCCGTCACTCCAACAGCCTGCAAATCTTCCTTTACCGCATCCACAAACATTTTCTTCTACAATCCTTTCTATTACTTTCCTTCTTCTGCATCAGCATCATAAACATTATTTTCAACCCTCTGATACCTTGTCCTTTATATTGTATGCTCTTGAAAATATCTTCATCCATTCATTTATCATTTTTCTTTTCGCAGCGTTTTTTTTTCATTTACTTCCAATATTTTTCCTTCCACATCTTGACTATAGTTTCCCTGTTCAATCTTCTTTCTTTGTTTGACTTGAGTTAATCCCCTTCTTCATCTCCTCTAAACCCATTCCCCGTTTATCTTAGGCTGGCGGGGAATGTCTTCCTTGAACAGCTGGTTTGTATTTGACGCCTTCTAATAACTCACGTTTTCCATAATCTTCGATTTTTTTCCCTTTGTGCTGTTTTGTGCACTTCGCTATGATTGCTATTTCAACGAAAAAGACGATTTTGGTGTTTCTGTCAGTCTCCGCCAAGATAAAAAGATTTGGGTATAATACTTTGAATTCAGTTCTACCTCGTAATGGTTTCTTACACCAAATGTTCGTCGCCAAAGAGAGATGATATGGAAATGAATGGAATAGCCTGGCAACAGAATGAAAATGAAAATGCCACCAGATTTAAGTCTTTTTTTTTTTTTTTTTTTTTTTTTGAGTTTGTCAAAATGCTTTGGATAAGGTGACTTCCTGTGATAATGACAGAACATTTCTGTAAGTCAGTAGAGAAGATTCTAAGTTTTTTAGGTTTCTGTAGATGTTACATGCATTTCCACACAAATTTATACAGACACGTGTCTGCGTCAAAATGTACACTCAAAAACACACACATGTGAGTGCACACACACACACACACACACACATACACACACACACACACACACACACACACACACACACACACACACACACACACACACACACACACACACACACACAAACACACCCACACACAAACACAAACGCACATGCACACACGCACATGTACATACACACACACACACATGTACACACACACATGTACACCATGTGCATACGTATATGTGTATTCAAGTAGTCGCATCCAAACATACAAGTCTGAGATGTCGCTTTATCGCCAGCTGTTGTCAGTTGGCGCCATCGTCCCGGCAGCGAGTCAGTTCAGATCAGGTTTTCCCTCCGGAGTTTCTTCTCGTCTACGGGAGGATTCCAAGGACGGACCCGTTTTGATGTCTGAGACTCGGGAGGCCGAAGAACGCAAGCCGAGGCCACCGGGAACAAGAAGGTTCTGTCTTGCGGGGAGTCAGGCATAACGCGCGCAAGCACAGATGAAGATGTCAGGCGGTGGAGAATGAAGTTTGGGGTCGTAGGTTTTTGTGGAGATGGGTTAGTACACGTGTAGGTTTTCGTATATGCAGGGGGTTGTACATTCACACGTACACACGCATACAGGCAAACGCAGATGCATATAGATGCTCTATCTCTTTCTCTCTCTCTCTCTCTCTCTCTCTCTCTCTCTCTCTCTCTCTCTCTCTCTCTCTCTCTCTCTCTCTCTCTCTCTCTCTTTTCTCTCACACCCACATACACGGCCACGCATACAAACACACAAACACACACATTCACATACACACACACACACACACACACACACACACACACACACACACACACACACACACACACACACACACACACACACACACACACACACACACACACACACACACAAAGGATTACAAAGGCGGAGCATGCCGGCTGGAGACCTTTTGGTTCATAAATAGGTCGAATGCGAAAAATAAATAACAACCCGCAGCGCAGTGATAATGAAATTATTTCAGCCCTGGGCGAGATTCGATCCCAGACCGCCGGAGTGGCAGCCGGGAATTCGCCCAACTGCGCCACGAATTGTGTGTGTGTGTGTGTGTGTGTGTGTGTGTGTGTGTGTGTGTGTGTGTGTGTGTGTGTGTGTGTGTGTGTGTGTGTGTGAGTGCATGTGTGTGTATGTCTGTGTGTGTGTGTGTACGTGTGTTTATATGTCTGTGTATGTATGTGTGTATGTATGTGTGTGCGTGTGTGCGCGCGCGCGAAACAATGTCACTATCATGTTCATCTCACCACCACCACTCATCTAAGAGATTCTATGAAAGATACTGGCACAGAAACTAATAACTATCATTTCTAGAATTGATGTCCTAGAATCTTGGCGTGACTTTGGGAAAGATGAAGGATTTGTAGATTGGATCTTCACACAACACGTCATCGCGAGGTGAAAAATGAAAGAAAATCACCGAAATTTCTCTGTTGTGTTTATGGACCTGTCAAAGGCCTATGACATAGTTAATGCGCTTTTTATCTGTACACGGAACTCACACGTTGAGAAAGACCAGGAGTTAATGAGACTGTTTGTATATGTCCAGAAAACAGAAATAGATCGATAATGTTCTGATTGATATCTCGTGCATTAAGTAGATTAACAAATCATGACAGTCAGTAAATATGAAACAACCTCTTAAAAAATTAATAGTAATAAAAAAAGAATAAAATAAAATAAAATAAAATAGAATAAGATAAAATAAAATAAGATGAAATGAAATAAAATAAAATTGAATACAATAAAATAAAATAAAAAGAATAATAAATAGATAAAAAAAAATTACTGAGGTAAATAAAGAGACCCAACGATAGCTATAATAAAGGTTAGGTGTCTGGAGATTTTTTATGCAACAAGTAACGGTGAGAAGAACCGCCAGTCAGTTTCGGCATTTTATTTCGACAGCGCTCGTTCCTACAGGAATCACGTTGACACTTGGACGTTACACGTACTTGAAGAAAAACCGCTCTCGAAGAACCAGCATCATTCCGTTGCAGTGGCGGCGCCAGGGGGGGGCTTTAGCCCCCCCCAAGAAGTGGCCAGCCCCCCCATTAGCCCCCCCAACTGAAATGAGCAAATTTAAAATTTAAAACACTCATTGAAATAATTTTATTAAGTGGAATTTTTAATTGCCAGGGCTAAAGATTTGTCAGCCATCAGTGCTAGCCCAACCATTAACCCCCTCCCCTTCTGAAATGAGGATGATATATGTGTACTATCATATTACTATTAGCCCCCAAAAAAATTTGCTCAGCCCCCCCCCCTTAGCCTCCCCAACTAAAAATTCCTGGCGCCGCCGCTGTTCCGTTAACAGAAGT
>NC_134818.1:2336125-2348625 GCF_046742065.1 Oratosquilla oratoria
CAGTACAAGATGATATCTATTATAAATCTTCAGTCCTGCTCAGGTTTTGTACAAGTCCAACAAGCTTGCGTTGTTCATTAAAATCCATTTCAATTAAAACCTTCCATACCTGGTGGAGCTCTTCCTTTTACTCAGGCTGCCGTCAGGAGGTCTTATTTATTTCCTTTGGTTTCATCGGAATCGATTAAATTAACGACAACATGATCAGTGACGTATCGGTGACTGCACCTTCATTACATTCAGGAAAAAAAAATTTTTCTTCTTTTGTCATCTTCTTTTGTCATCTTCTTTTGTCATCTTCTTTTGTCATCTTCTTTTGTCATCTTCTTTTGTCATCTTAACCCATTCAACTCATGCCAGCCGCTTGTTGTGTAGATACGAAAAACCGGATATGGTGATGTACTTTATAAAACACCTATACATATGTATAGTTTTTTTCCTCTGTAGTCATGAGAGACGATGAAATGCTTTCATATTCTTCATGCTAGCCCTTCCTAGAAACAATTAGATACTAGATATTTTTTTTTTTTTTTTTTTAGATTTCAAAGTATGTCCTTTTTTCATCATGTCATCTGAGGTTAAAGGGTTGATTACTGACTAGCACGCCCAGCATGACTCAAAATAATTCATTTGTCTTTAGTTAGATTTCCCTCTTTCTGTCTTTCGATGACACTTTATCATTTTCATTTTTTCTTTCTTTTCATTCCTGGAGTTGAAATCACCAAAGAGGGGTATTTCATCTCTCTGAGGAGTTATGAGAAAAGGGTTCTGTAGCACTTTTGAACTTCGTTCAACTACTGCTGTTGACAATTCATGTACTTGTCGTGGATTCCGCCAGGTGATTTTATTCAGCCCTCCCCACAGTTAGTGAAAGGGTTGACAGGAGAGCGCAAATGTTTAAGATCTGTGTGGGGTATTCATGGTACTTGTAGTGTCCTCTGCCAATGACCAATCGTATTCAAGAAGGTCGTCGCAGGCCTCCCAAAGGATAACTGTGTAGTGGTCGGATATATTGTATTTGTAACACTATGTAAATATGTACAACTATGTATCACTGTATGGAACCATCTAGCGAGTTTCTGCTAATGGATTTGTATTCCCGCGCAATAGGTAGCGTGCCTTAATTTTATGTAAATGATAATTGTGTCAACGTGTTATAACTTTCATTAACTGATCATTATAAGTGACATATACTATGGCGACCCAAAGCTCTCGACGCTTCTTTGGTGTTCACTTGAAAAACACAGCCCTCGTTACTTTTTATACGGTAGTGTTTTTTTTTTTTTTACAACTGTTGGTATTTTATTGTACTGAAAAACAAATGAAATAGCAATACATGAAATACTTGTTTACTGGGAATCGTTGTGGTTCGAAGCTTTCGAAAATGATTATTATTCATTCTGGTCTAATAGGATTTTGTAATAGAGTGTCAGGGAATTGAATTTATAATAATATTCTCCGTCTGGATTTTCTTTCCCTCCGGAGTCGCATTAAGACTACAAGAAAACGTCTCTTGAAGGGGAACAGCGTCAGTTATGGTGAGTTTGATTTTTCATATATTCTTTGCCACACCACAGACTTTTTTCGAAAAATCTACTGAGCATTGGTGTAAAAAACCATGGGTTACCAAAGGTCACCCCACTCCCCACCCTCCAGCCCCATACAAAAATAGTAAATAAATAAATAGATAATTAAATAGATAAATGAACAAATGAATAAATGAATAAATGAACAAATGAATAAATGAATAGAGTAATAAATTAATAAATGAACAATGAATATATAGATAAATAAATAAATAAGTAAATAACTAAACAGATAAATAAATAAATGAATAAATAGACAAATAAATAAATAAATCACGCATCGATAGCGTGGACGTGAGCAATGGCACGAGACTCGTGAAGGTGTCTTACACCACATCCGATATAGTTATTAGATACATGCAAGCACACTGGGGAACAGAGTCCTTAAGGCTAAGGCGTTTCTCTGCCATTGGCGTCCACGCGTCTCCATACATTGGTAGCTGAGCATACACCAAAAGGAGAGGAGCATGAGGTGCGTAATATGAAGCTTTAGGTGGTACGACATAAACCTCAGCTTCCGAAGTTTACTGCCTATAAATTACTGAACTAACAGGCCATTGAGTCACTGTATGTTTGTTAGTCTTATCATTGTTATCAGCATCGTGATCGAGGGATTTTTTTTTCCCCCTTTTGGGTGCGGACAGATGCAGGTTTGTTTTCACTACAAGGAATCTCTTTTGCATGGGGGGAATGTCGCATACACGCTAAGGAATGTCTCACGTATCTTTTTTTTCAGCTTTGGTCTACTCTGCCATTGTTCATGTAACACAGCAAACTAGAACAGTTGTTTGGTTGTTTAGCATGTACGGCTGAAAGAGTTATTTTTCTCGGTACTTTCTGGTGTGTAGTTTTGTTATATGGTAACAGAATATAAACTGTCTTGTGACAATTCGTCACAGACTTAAGTGTTTTATTTACACCTGTAACTATAGAGGGCGATTTCTTGGTTACATGTGACTCGAGACCATTTTAGTACTAAAACACTTTACATACATACATACATATACCAAGGCTTTTTCCCCCTTACAAGGTGGGTAGCCAAAAAGAAAAAGGCATAAAATCATTCCCACACATTCCATCCCTGAATACACTCCACACCCCTCCACCCTCCCTCTTATCTTAGCACCTCCTGAATAACGGGTCATCCCTGCACCTTGTCCACTGCCCTGGGTCAGAAGCACCTTGTCAAAGGATTACAAAGGATTACAAAGGCGGAGCATGCCGACAGGAGACCTTTTGATCCATATCTTTTGTCCACTGCACCTTGTCCACTGCCCTGGGTCACTTTACTAAAATACTTTAGTAAAGTGAAAAGAACTTATCTTCCAAACTCTACCTGAACAAGTTCGACGATATTACGTCATGAGATGCTTCTTTGAACCCAAAAAACAGTGACTTTTGTTCCATTTCCTCGGACATCCGTTCCTAGTTGCCGTACATTGATTGACTCGTTGCTGTAAGGAAGTGAACTATGGACGCTGGGATCGGTTCTGTGCATGGAGACAGACTATGCAGACAAATTATAAAAATATATATGGAAAGAGCTTCTTGTGAAAAAAAAAGAATGCGCACGGTTTCACAGGTTGAATGGGTACATGAAAATGCAAAAAAAAAAAAAAAAAGAAGAAGAAGAAGCGTATGTAACAAGTATGTGTGGAAGATTTTTGAAAAAAATATATATACATAATAGCAGTGGACGATGAAGGAAGCATGTTGCGACGCGTGACAAGAGTGTGCGGAGGAGTTGATGGATGGAGTGAGAAACTAGGTGGAGCACGAGGAAGACAACAAGGATGAGGGGAAGGGCAATAGGGACGGAGGGGATGAGAAAGTGGAAGGAAGTGGTGGGATGAAAAAGGATGTTATGTTCTCTAAAGGGAGGAAGCGAGATGAAATGAAGGACAGGATGTTATTCCTGTGCTTTGTCTCATCCCCTTTTTTGTGGCTTTAATAAAACAACTAGTAAAGGTAGGATTGTGTGTACATGTACTTCACCATCCTTTAGTTAGGCCTAAGGACTGTCCATATGTGTGTGTGTGTGTGAATATATATATATATATATATATATATATATATATATATATATATACATACATCTACAGTATACATATATATATATATATATACATACATCTACAGTATACATATATATATATATATTTATATATGTGTGTGTGTGTGTGTGTGTGTGTGTGTGTGTGTGTGTG
Organism: Oratosquilla oratoria; assembly: GCF_046742065.1. Classification (NCBI taxonomy): domain Eukaryota; kingdom Metazoa; phylum Arthropoda; class Malacostraca; order Stomatopoda; family Squillidae; genus Oratosquilla; species Oratosquilla oratoria. Next base: position 2,339,919 of record NC_134818.1, read on the forward strand.
TGTGTGTGTGCGTGTGTGTGTATGATAACTTTAGACCTACAGAAAGCATTTGATAGAGTTACAAGAAGTAAACTGTGGTAGATATTAGAAGATCCTTAGAATGGTATCCCTATTCCCTTAATTCATACAATGAAAATCTTGTATCAAACAATGGACAGTGTTGTTTTCTTATAATAATGGTGTAGGTGACTGGTTTGAAGTTGGTTGTGGAGTTAGACAAGGTAGTAACATATCGCCTCTTTTATTTATTCCATACATGGGTTACATTATTGAAAGTATTATCCACGAAAAAAAAAATGTAATCTTTAAATAAGCAGACGATATAGCCATGATATCAGAAAGCATTGACGGTGGTATTCTTAAAAAAAAAAGTCTTTCCTTACATAAATCATTGGGAGAGATTTAAATAAGGAAATATATTTTTTAAGAATACCATCGTAAGATTGTTACAGTGGTATTCTTAAACAGATATTTCCTTATATAAATCTTATACAAATCCTTGGAAGGGAAAGATTTATATAAGGGAAGATTTTTTTTTAGAATACCACCATGATTTTTTGCAGGAAACAGCAATTAATTGGATGGCCCAATTGACATTGATTAATATGGAATTGAATGTGGGTAAGTGTGAATTAATTGTCATTAGCAGAGAAGAACACGACCATGAGATCTTGATAAATGGACAAGAAAGTTAGAAAAGTATCAAATTTTAATAACCTTGGGGCAGATCTGAACAGTAAAGGACAAATGGATGTTGATATGAAAACCAGGATTGTTAAATATAACAAAGAATCTTATGCTCTATATCCACTTCTCAAAGATACCGCAGTACCATCCTTTATAAAGAAAACGGCCTATACAGTATTTACTTACCTATGTGAGACGTGGAAATTGACAGCGATAGCTAGAAGCAAAATCCAGGCTGCTGAGATGAAGGCGCCGAGAATTATTAGAAGATGCTTACATCTAGATCGTACAAGAAACACGAAGACACTCGAAGAACTCGGACTTGAATCAGTATTGAATTTCGTGGAACGCGCCCAGCTGAGATAGTATGGAGATGTGACGAGGACGGAAGAAAACAGAGACTCAAAAATGTTTTATGAATGGAGACCAACCGGAAAGAGACCCACAGGAAGACCACGAATGAGGTGGAGGACGAATATAGAAAGGGACATCGAGAAGAGAGGTTCCACATTGGAAGAAGTCGAAAGAACAAAGGTATGTGAGGACAGAGACCAATGGAGAAGCTTTGTCTGGTGCAATATTTGACAGACCACAACGTCTAATAGGAAGAGGGTGGGCAACATATATATATGTATATATACATATTACAGTGAAAAAAATGTTATCACACATTTGTCAATCACGTGAAAACCACTGTTGGAGTAGAAAAGATTGGAGACGGGGAATCTATATATTTCTTCTACTGGAGATGATTGCAGTTTGCAATCGAAATATATAGATTCCCCGTCTCCAATTTTTTCTACTCCAACAGTGGTTTTCACGTGATACATATACATATACATATATATATACAAAGAAATCACAAAACACACGTGATCAAATATTTTTGCAGAAACCACCGGGAAATTGAAAAAACAGATACCGAAAATGTCTAAATAGACGAAAACGTTCGGTATCTGTTTTTTCAATTTCCCGGTGGTTTCTGCAAAAACATATACATATATATATATATACATATACATATATACATATACATATTTATATATACATTTACATATATACATATAAATATACATATACATACACATATGTGTGTGGTTCCCGGCGTAGAATCTAAAGTTAGCTCTGTTCCCTCTTCACCATATAAAGTATGACGCACGTCAAACATTCTCTAAAAAAAAAAAAAAAAAAAAAATCTTAAGAGATTTAAATCTGTCCCGACTCTCTCCCTTGGCCCCGCGGACCACTTTATAGATTTTATGGCGCACGACAGAAAGCCGCCATAGGTCGTACGTAGTATCTATTATCGTCCACGGTCTCCACACTATACTCTTCCCCATCGTTCATCGTCTGTACGACCGTTGGAGCACGCTTTGACGTAGGGTGCACTATACTCCTCCTGAATATGGGCCATATGTCCGACCATGGTGCTCTCTGGCTGACAAATGGTCCACAACTGTCATGTCTGTTTACATCGAGTGGCTGATTTCTGGATGACGTTCGGGAAGGTTGGCAGCCCTGTTAACTCCCTCTGAGGGCAGGGCGTGTCACCCTTTATCAAAAATAAAATCCCAAGTTTGGTTGTAACTAGAAAGAGCCTTTTGGTGTTGAGGTTCAAGAGGCCGTTTAAGATGTTTGTGTGTTTATAGGTTCGTGGAGGGGACAGAATATTAGAATACATGAATGTACGTATCGATAAAAACAGACATTTTTGTTGATGTCACGAAATTTGTTCAGATGAAAGCGGACTTCTGTACTAAAGAGGTTAACGCTGCATCACTTGTATTTCGACACAAACAGCTCACCAGCATCTCTACCCCTCAGGTCAACATCATAAGAACATAAGAATAAAGGAGACTGCAAGAGACCATGAGGCCTACACTAGGCAGTTCCGTGTCCATCACCACCTGTCATCCCCATCCATAAAGTTATCTAACCGTTTCTTAAAACAACTGGCAATTTCCGTGCTCACTACCAATTCTTGCCTATTTCCTTCTTGAATCTCAATTTGCTTATATAATCCAATACTAAGTCCTACCTTGTATTTATATGATGACCTTGTTTGCGTCACCCTTGTTAAAGCCTCTGATCCACTCATGCAACGCTATATCAACATCTTCGCCCTTAAAAGATGTTCCAAGTAATCCCAGGCGATCTTATTAAACTGATGACGGGAGCCCCTATCACGCATACGCGACACAAGTGAGTTAGTTTGACTTGAAACGACTTGGGTTACAATATCTTATTTTTCGAATCTCCAAATTTCAAATCACCTTTGTGTCATATACTGATAAGCTGAATGACGAACCAAGAAAAGTTAAACCTACATGAATATTAGACACATTGCTGAATTGTCCTCACGGAAATCTAGAATACTATAGGCAAAGTCATCTACCAGCTTTTAAAATTCACAGCATTTGACAAAATTCTTGAATGGGTGACGAGGAGGCACATGGGATAAGGTAGACCGTCACGTGACTCTATCAATTTGTTCATGTTACAATGATACTCCAATGTCATGGTCCTACGAAACGGATGCCAGAATCATCACCTCTTTTTATTTCAGCTACGGCTACTTTTTCTACAAAGAGATATAGGAGTAAACCCTCACTGATACAGAGGAATGTCTGTTGAGGAAGGAAGGGAGAAGACAGAAGATAGGGGTGAATGGAGAATGGTTGTGTATGGATGATGCTGTGATGTATGGAAGGGAGTGGGTGGGGATTGGGGGTGAGGGAGTATGTGTGAATGATATTTTGACCCAGCCCGAAGGGATTTCTCCCCGTCTTCTCTTTTTCTGCATAAGGGGACGGACAGGGGGGGGGGCACCGATTAAATGAAGCGGCCTTGCTGTGGATATACTGTGCCTTGCTACTTTGTTTCTGACCCAGGGCAGTGAGCGGGATGCAGGGATGACCCGTCATCCAGGAGGGGCCAAGAAAAGAGGGAGGGAGGATGGTGAATGGGAGTGGAGTATGTGGGTATTTAGGTTAGGTTAGGTTAGGTTAGGTGAGGTTAGGTTAGATTAGGTCAGGTCAGGTTTGGTTTGTTAAGTTTTATATATATTATGTTAGGTCAGGTTAGGTTAGATTAATTTTGGACTTCGTCTCCTGTGACTTTTTTCCCTGGGTTAAATGAATTGCTTTTCAAAAAAAAAAAAAAAAAAAAAAACACCATCATGATATCCGCCAGGAAGCGCTTAACTGCGGTAAAATAATCACCTTTACCCTATATGCTCGGATTGCCTGGGTAACTGGCAGTAGTCACTGGTAACCAATGGACTCGGACTCGAACCCATAAAGTATAAAATGAAATGGTAACCAACGCAACACATGGTTAGACACGTGTATAGCTTGTTATTGTAGAGGTGAAGTGGAAACCAAAACAGGAATCCATAAGGACAAGAAGAACAGGCAAGTGTTTCTGAATGATGAAGGGTATCTTTCGCAAGAACGGCAGGGACACATGGTCGTCGCAGAAAGTGTTTGAAGTTGCTGAAAGGGAATTAGTTGTAGTTTAACTAGTGTTGTTCCCGTAGACTTAATTTCCATTTGCTGCTGCTGCTGCTGCTGCTGCTGCTGCTGCTGCTGCTGCTGCTGCTGCTGCTGCTGCTGCTGCTGCTGCTGCTGTCCCTCCTTCTCCTCCTCCTCCTCCTCCTCCTTCTCCTCTTCCTCCTCTTCCTACTCCTCCTCTTCCACTTCTTCATCATCATCTTCTTCTTCTTTCTTCTTCTTCTTCTTCTTCTTCTTCTTCTTCTTCTTCTTCTTCTTCTTCTTCTTCTTCTTCTTCTTGTATGTCGCTGTATCGCTCTCGGCTTCGGATCCCAGCTGCAATCAACTGCCACCTGCCTTAGCTGGTCAAGCACTTAGGGCAAAGGTGGTAACCTCGTCAGTGCCACGTGAGGATGTGACAAATTACAACATTCATTCTGCCATGGACACCCAGCATAGACCGTTACAGAGCATTTTGACGGTTATTGACCGTTACAGAGCGTTTTGACGGTTACTGACAGTTACGGAGCATTTTGACGGTTATTGACAGTTACAGAGCATTTTGACAGTTATTGACAATTACAGAAATTTTTAACGGTTATTGACCGTTACATATAATTCTGACGGTTATTGACCGTTACATATATTTTTGACGGTTATTGACCGTTACATAGCATTTTGACGGTTATTGGCCGTTACAGAGCGTTTTGACGGTTATTGGCCATTACAGAGCATTTTGACGGTTACTGACCGTTACAGAGAAAGCGTCTTGACGCTTTCAGTGTTGTTTATGACTTGTGCATCTGTTTCTGGCCGTCGTCATGTGATATTATCCGCTCAGATGAAGGGAACCGGAAACCTACTTGTCGCTGCAGTGTTATCAAAAAACATTTCCTTTACTAAAACAAGCAGCTTGAGTATGGAACTTGTGCAATTTGTTTCTAATTTTATTTTATTTTGTTTAATTTTTATTTATCTATTTATTCATTAATTAATTTATTTATTTATTTATTTATTTGTTCATTCATACATTTATTTATCTATTTGTGTTTATTCATTTGTTCATTCATACATTTATTATCTATTTGTGTTTATTCATTTATTTATCATTTATTTATTAACTTATTCGTTTACTTATATATTTATTCATTTATTTATCTTGTTCATTGTTTGTTTATTGAGGCACTTATTCATTCATTTATTCATTATTCATCTATTCATTTATCAATTTATTTGTCTATTTATTATCTGTTTATTGCTATCTATTTGTTCATTAATTTTCACTTTTCCCGAAACTTTGATCATGCGACATCAGCGTTGCAGCCCCATTTTAAACAATTTACTTCAAAAACTCGTTCCTCACGTTACAGAAACGTCTGGCGGGAAGCTATAACGGGAATGTGTCGTCGACGACTACAGAAAACGAAGTCGCAAATCTTCTCATCAGAAATTAAGTCACTGAGTTCGGAGTATTAGTTGTCTGTTTGTTTATTATTTGCTTGTTTTTAATTTATTATTATTTATCTGTCAGTTCATTATTATTTACTATTTTACCTGTTTGTTTATCATTTAACTATACATATGCATCTATTTATCTTATTCATTGTCATTTATATCACTATAATTCTTTATTTATTTATTTATTTATCTTATCTATTTATCATTACTATATATATTTTTTCGCATCCGACCTAGTTATGGACCAAAAGGTCTCCTGTCAGCATGCTTTGTAATCCTTTGTAATCCCTGCGCTCCAGAACTTTATCCTTTTTACTCTCTCTGTTGACATACGATTCTATTCAGTTGATGTTCAGCCCCGTCCCGCGAGAGAAGGTTAATGACGCACTTTGCCAGCGCCGTGACGGTGCAAGTGACGTTGGGGGCGGTGGGTGGGAGAGGGGGAGGTGGGAGGGTGAGGGGGAGGCCAGGATTCCAAACAGGTTTGAGAGGAGCTGAAGTCTGAAGGCTACGGCAGTCAAAACCTGAATGGAGACATTGACATATCCCCGGATTTTACCTTGTTTTATATATACTCGTACATATTATATACGCATGTATGTTTACACACACACACACACACACACACACACACACACACACACACACACACACACACAGACACACACACACACACACACACACACACACACACACACACACACACAGACACACACACACACACACACACACATATATATATATATATATATATATATATATATTATATATATATATATATATATATATATATTTATATGTTTATATATATATATATATATATATATATATATATATATATATATATATATATATATATATATATATATTATAGCCAGCTCTATTGGTACCATTAACAGCATATAAGTCGCCCAGAAGAATAAGTGTATCTCGTGGTGAGCGGTGATCAACTATATAATCAAGCTTGGCATGGATCATTTCCTCCTCTTCAAGTTCGTACGCCTCGGTAGGAACATATCCTGCAGTAAGATCGATGAGGCCCAAGGTGTGTTCCAGCCTCGCCAGTATCATACTCGCGTCAACCGGAGTGACCTTTATAAAGAAGTGTAATCGGCTAAATATGCCTACAGCAACTCCCGCGAGGCAGATCCCACTGGTTTGGTCCGACCAGAAGTAGGTGTAACCTTCACTACTGATCTCGCCACTGCCTGGTCTTCTCGCTTCTGAGAGAGCTTCTATATCCAATCTAAGCTTCCTGAGTTCTGCTGATTGAAAAAGGTAGCCGATCGTTCTAGTAGAGAGAATGGTTATGTGTCTGTGTGCAACATACCTGCAACCTGCACAGTGGGTTTGGTGGTTTTCACAGGGGTAGGTTGCAAGCCAAACTCCCATCGTCATAAGTGTCGTTTATTGCTGGTATGTGCATATGTCTATGATTCACAATCCTACGCCCCCTCCCACCAACAAACACAACTAGAGGAAACTAGGATTTGGGTATACATATTAACCCAATACTCCCAAGGATCGTATGAAAGTATATACACTCACTACCTTGACACTAGGGAGAAACAGCTACAGACCGTGTGGTGTCAGCCTAGGCGGTAGCTGCTTGACTCAGGGTATGCCTAACCCAAAGATTCAAGTCAGGCAGCCCAGTCGGTTTGCCTCTCCAAGGGGGGCCACCCGCCCCGGCTTGAATAGAGGACCATAGAGGCATGTTGCTCTTCTCAAGTGGGAACCTTAGTGCCCGAGTCACGACCACCAACAAGCCCCTAATCACTCGCAAATCGCCCGGTGGCAATAGCCCTCTTTTATACGCTACTGTCTTTTCATTTTCTTACAGACATTCTTCCCCACCCACAAAAAAAAAAAAAAAAAAAAAAAAAAAAAAAAAAAAAAAAAAAAAAAAAAAAAAAAAAAAAAAAAAAAAAAAAAAAAAAAAAAAAAAAAACGATCCCGCGCAAGCGAGGTGGTCTTTCCTAGGAATCCAGAATCCTTAGTGCGACCACAGCACTGGGACATCACCCAGCCTCCAGTACTCCTGTCTCCTGGTCCTGCACGGTTGCCACGCACGTTAAACACGTGGGTTAGTGACCTGTAGCGGGAGTGGATGGCCATTGACTCAGAATTCACCTGTCCTTTTAAATATTTTCTTTTATCCTCCATCTAGGTGCCCACACATCCTTATCATTAACGGATGACCAATGGAGGAAACAGATACTTGTAAGTCTCCGATCCGACCATGTGGCAGGTGGTACCAGTAGAAGGACAACTGCCCCACTTCAGCTGATTATACCATCAAACTAACCGAAACGGCACCACCTGAACAGTTGCAAATCGACCCAAATGTGCATTTTTACACGAGGCATCTGATGCTACTGCATGATAGTTCGCAACAGTCAACATAAGTACCAGTAGAAGGACAACTGCCCCACTTCAGCTGATTATACCATCAAACTAACCGAAACGGCACCACCTGAACAGTTGCAAATCGACCCAAATGTGCATTTTTACACGAGGTATCTGATGCTACTGCATTATAGTTCGCAAAAGTCAACATAAAATCCGTAACATAAATCCCAAGACACTGCGCCTAGACACTTGTAAATTGGCACATATTTGCAACTTTTCACAGGGAATCTGCTGTTGTTTCGCTTTCTTTGCAACACCAAGCGTGAAACATACGAAACACAACATCCTCCAAATCGGATGCACCCAACTAGTTGCGAATTGACTCACATATGGAAGAATGTATTGGTTTCATCTTACCAACATCCAAGAATCCTGAGGAACCGTTCTCGAACAATTGCACCTCGCTCCTTCTTGACGAAACTATGAGAAACATAATTTATTTCCAATTGTACGGGGCACTTACCTTGAGCTATACGTAAACCCGCACAGTTCCTTTAATGCTGTTTGTAAAAGTAGCCAATGAAAACCCATGTGCCAGTAGACTTCCTTGGTTCCCGTTGAACTTTCTAGATCACCATCATCTAAACGGGAATTCAGGAGTCTCCTGTCACTTTTACTTGCTAATTTGGATCCTCCAAGGACTTGCACCGAAGTGCGGA
>NC_134818.1:2356125-2366125 GCF_046742065.1 Oratosquilla oratoria
TCGCTTTCGTCTGTCTGATTCAGGTTTGTTCTTCAAGTCCGTGGTTCGCACTGCCTCGCTGTTTGTCCCTGATATACAACACCACTTCTTCCTCCCATCCTTCCTCACTCGTTACTGTCCACGGGCGGACCTCACAACAGCAGATGTGTATATGTCAGTTGTCTTCGAGGTGTCAAACGCCCTCCTCGTCTTTACATTTTATTTAGAAATTACCTCTCCTTGGCCTTTCAGTCGCCTGATTGCCTTTTTGGCACCTTTCATTTCCGTAAACTTGTCAATAGTCACACAGCTTTCGGGAATTCAAACTTGGCGCTTCTGGGGATTGTCCCCCCGCGGCAGCCAATCGAAGGCCGTCCCGCGCTTTTGAAGCCCCGCCCACAGGCGCAGTGCCGCTGCGCACCCCACGTGCGAGCGAGCTGTCAGGAGAGGTAGACTGCAGCGCGCGTTGTGCAAGTGTCTTAGCTCTGTGATTACCTTTCGATATTTCTTCCCTCCTGACGAAGAACAGCTTCAGCGTTGTTGTCCAGGCACCATGGAGGAGGTCATGCTTCAAGAGGAGATCGTTTTCGAGACTGACGACCAAGGTAAGTGGGTTGTCTTTTGGCTGTTTTGGAAAACGCGCTTGCCAGGGTCTGAGCTTTGGCGGGACGACAGGCGGCCCCACGTGGGGGGAAGAGAGCCTCCTCTTCCTCCTCCTTCTCCTTCCTTCCTCCTCCAGCGCTTTCCATTTTCCTCCTTCAGTTTCATTTTTGTGTGTGTTGCTCTCTACCATTTGGATACATTGTGAACCAATCTCTTTAGCTGTCACGGCTGCTAGTGAGATGACAAGCCTCGCAGAAAGAATGGGGCGGGGTTTTGTGTATCTGACAGTTCTCGCGCCGTCTACGGCCCGCCAAATGTCATAGGAACGAGACTAGCGCCCTCACTGACCCCCCCCACCCGCTTCTCCTTCCCCTCCCTCCCTTCCTCCTTCACCTCCCGCTCTCACCCGTCCTCACTCTGCCGTATCAAGGCGACAAGTCGTCGCTAAGATCAAGGTTTAGAGGGAACTCACTAAAATTTTATGGGTAGGAAGACGGATTGCTCGGATGAGGGGTGTGGACTAGTTTTATTGGTTTAGGATTAAAGTGTGGGTCTGAAGTCATGTACACTGCGTTTCTACCTCATATTCCTAAATTAATCAAATCCTAACTTAATCTCACAATGTCACCCAACCTAACTTAACGAAACCTAACTTAACCAAGCCCAATTTAACTTAAGCCGAACTAACCTGCAGGAGATGATGTGGCATGACCAGTTTTGTAATCTGAGATTATATTTTGCCACGTGTTTCTTCACTACGGCCATGTGATAAATTTAATAGACCGTTCTGCGTATGCTATACTTCCTTACACTTTATGTATATCAATGCATTCGAGCTACTCAATACTAATTTGTCAACATGAGAGAATTGGATCATAGGACGAGTTCCATCCCCCCCCCCCCACCTCGAGCTGTTTGGGGTTTTGAGACAGATTCTTCATATGATCCAGTAATGTGCTAGGCTGGTATGTATATATATATATATATATATATATATATATATACATATATATATATATGTATACCACGTTTCCATTTCTGCATGTTGGCCTCCTCGAGTCTCGATGTTGATGGCTTAGAATTAAAGTGAATTGTGGTTGATAGAAATGTATATATGTTCACTGGGACCCATTCGTTGTTGTGCACATATATATATATATATATATATATATATATATATATGTGTGTGTGTGTGTGTGTGTGTGTGTGTGTGTGTGTGTGTGTGTGTATGTATGTGTGCGCGCCAGGCACCCACGAGCACAAGTGTTTAGACATCCATTCCTGGCTGGAGCCCCCCCCCCCATTTCCTTCTAAGTTAAATAAAATCGTCTAAAATCAGCCAGAGTAAAATATCTGAAGGAAGGTGACAAACCTACTTCTTGGGTTTTCGTGCTAGCCAGAAGAAAATCACAAATGTGATCCACGGGCACAAATGTACACATCCGTATCATCGCCTGTACGCTGTGCTTCATCACTGTCGTCATAGATCACGTGCTGGACTCGTGATCGACAGCCATTACCTCCCTGGATGAGAGCCGAAGTGTAGTTTGTCCTATGGATGACCTTACTTGACACACACACCACACACCCAGACCTTTGCTCAAGGGGTGACAGTAAAAGCTTGCGGTATTCTGAAGAAGCATGCCCTGAGTGAGGCACGAACTGGATCTACACAGTTGACAGCCCTCGACGCTAACCACTTCACCTGTAAGCCGCACTTGGTCAGTCTTTCTGTGGGCTTCACCATGGTTTTGGATCACGTGTTCTGCTTGTGAGCAACAGTTTATTATCTTCCCAAATGAAATTCAGAGCTTACATTATAGACTGATCTCTGGCAATGCTGTGACCTAACACACACACACACACACACACACAATAGAGAGGATCTAATAAAATGGGATAGTAGAAATACAAGAGGACACGGAAAGAAAATCAAGAAAGACAATTATAGAAGAGATCTGAAAAAGAACAACTTTCCCTACAGAGTAATAGACATTTGGAACAAGTTAGATGAGAAAATGGTGTGTGCAAAAACAATACACGGATTTAAAAACAGTCTAGATAAAATGAGACATGAAGACGGAACACCACGAGCATAGCAGTGGACGGAAATCCTTATTGGCGGGTTTCACCCATGTAACTTTATCGCGTGATTTGTTAGTCCGCCATATTGGGCTTGTAGCTTTCCCTCGCATTGTTAATGTTTACGTTGTTTGTGTTTAGCTTAGTGGCCACAGCTTAAGTATAACAATAACAAGTGTCTCATCGTGACTGAGACTAGTGAGAGGTAACATGATGCTAGTAAAACTAGGCTGTTAGGCGTAGAAAAAGAAAGTACCATACCTAGGCATCCACTGACAAGGCTTGGGAGATGGCTCACGTAGGCATTTTGTTCTGTGCTTTTTTTTTTTTTCTTCTTCTTTTTAAGGCTATCGACTCATAAGGTGGTCATCAAGCGTGGTTCGAATTTGTACAGTCTCGACGTTGTGTTCTGTACACAATCCATCCCGGGTGAAGTAGTTGCTCAGTTGAGAAAAATAAGAAAGTGGGAGGCGTATGGGTGCGATATTGGAACTTCAGAGGAACCGCTAAAGGAAGTATTGACCAGTTTATACAAAAGTAGGGTCAGGAGGACTAGCAAGATGACAGCACTCTTACCAATGAATTGTGTAGAATGCGTTACAAAGGATTACGAAGGCGGAGCATGCCGACAGGAGACCTTTTGGTCCATATCAAAGTCGGATGCGAAAGAATAATAATAATGATAAATAAGTTAATAAAAACTATTATAAAGTAAATAATAATAATAATGATAATAAAAACGGTGCCACAAAGTGATAGCCTTGCGACAAACGGTATAATTAGTAAATGTATAAACAAGGGATATAGTTTGTCGCATGAAATTAAGTTCAAACTCGTAGTCTACTTGGTTTCGTGTTAACTTATTATTTTCCTTCATAACTTACCACTGTAGATGTGGGTAGGAATGTTCCCATTATTATTGCTATAATTAAACGCCACATATCTCAGTCATTCCCAAGGAAAGTATTGGCGGGTTGTACGAATTTGAATTTTGACATGTTTAGAACCATTAAATAATAAATAAAAACAAATCACGTGACTACATATTTGTTGAAATTCTTCCTAAACATTGTTTTAATACTGTTTATTTTGAGGGGTTTTGGTATTAAGGCTACTTTAAGTATTTGATCTTGTTATTTTTTTTTATAATATACATGATTAAGAATTGCATTTTATTTGCGTGAACAATGCCCATTATTTGATGATATGCCGAAATTATTAATCGAGCTTGCAGTATCTGGCCATTTTTTGAGCTACCCGATAGATATCTAATTTGCTACGTATCCTAGCCTGACCTAAACTTTCATACAACTTATCTTTAGGACCTTGGGGTTGTACTTCTGGACCACCACAACCTTGCCAGACTTCAAGAACCCTAACTGAGAACTATGCCCCCAGAACCCCCCCCCCACACACACACACACGCACGCACACACATACACACACACACACACACACACACACACAAACACACACACACACACTGTAAAACTTAGACTAGAAGTATTACTCATGCAATTACTCTATTGTATTATTGTCAGTGTATCACTGCTATATCAATAAACCTATTATTATTATTATTATTATTATTATTATTACACACACACACACAATTATAGTGTATTATCAATTGTATTATTCTGGTTAAAATAGTAAAGTTTGTACAACATAAAAACTTAAATATTAGCAAATGTAATCTAATGTACTCGAATATCGTAATGTAGCATAATCTAACATAACTTGGCCAAAAGTAGCATAATATGACAATCTTAACTAAGTTCACCAGAATTGAGTATTAAGGGAGAAATTGGATTATCTAGGCTTTATAAATACGTGTTTTAGTACAACCCAACCATCTTTGGGCACATACACAGCTGAATAGTTAATATGATATTGATAAATATCCCTCCAGATGCTTAACATAAAATAATGTTAAAGTACACAACATTTCATGACATTTCAAGAAATATTTTAAGTTATCAGCAAAATATAGGGCTTGTAAACCAGGTTTCCTCTAATATAACTTACATTGTAATTCCGTTTTCGGAGGTTTATGGTTTTAAATAATGTTTATTTTTGACAAACCATGACGTCTTAGAAATAAAATACAAATCTGATATGAAATGGGTACTGGAGTCTCGAGTTGGTCTCCAGCCTTCCTTCTTCACAGCTCCAATCCATCTCTTCCTTCTCTCAGTCTCAGCAGAGGAACGATAAAATGAGAGATATGGACACTTCTGTCTGTTATTACTTGTTACTTGTTGTTACTTGTTGATTGAGTTCTAGGGGCATTCCGTTACAATGTAACGCTCCATGCCCCGAACGATAACTTCCTCAGCACTTGTATTGCAGCCAACAGCTACACAAAAGATCCCTATTTTTCTGATAAACTCCGAACTCTCTTCCAAACTCTCCAAGGGTTTGTAACTCGCGCGGCTAGACGGCCAATATGGCCGACCCCACAGTGGGCACGTGACCTGTGACGTCATAAAACCCGTGAAAAGCTAGAAGAGCCATATTTTCAAACTTTGATATTTATTTTTTGTGTTTTCGGAGCCGCAATACAAAAAGCTGAGTTCAGATTAGAAAAGACACTTCTATAAATCATAGTAACTGATGGCTACAGATTTTTCGAAGTTGAATAACATATATACTGTATGTATATGTAATTTTGCCTTGAATGTTTTACAAATGTACGGCATATGACGCCTTCGTTTTCATGGAATGATTATTTTGTAAGAAGATTCTGGAGCCACAGAAGTGGCTTGAAAGTGCCGCAGGATACCGACCACTGCCCTAGTGAAACAGTAACGGCTGTCTGAGTTCGTGAACCTTTCAAGCCGTGAGCGGAAAGTCTAGACACTTACCATTACACCAGCAAGCGTGTGCGTGCGCTTTCACCTTTAATTATTTATTTATTTATTTATTTATTTATTTATTTATTTATTTATTTATTTATTTATTTATTTATTTATTTTAGATAATTATGTGTTTACCTATTTTTACCTAATCGTATGCGTGCGTGTGCAAGTTGGTGAAATCAGCTATGTCAGGGATGAAGGAGGAGGGAGGAGTAGATGGAGAAATAAGTTTACATTTTGTGTGTGTGTGTGTTTTCCTCGGCAATTTTAATTGTAATTTCGAACTATGTGTTCTTTTCATTATCTGTATTTCATGTATCTGATTCATTGCCAAGTAAAAATATTATTATTATTATTATTATTATTATTATTATTATTATTGTTATTATTATTACTATTATTATTATTTTTATTATTATTATTATTATTATTATTATTATTATTATTATTATTATTATTATTATTATCAATTATTATTATTATTATCAATTATTAATTATTAATTATTAATTATTAATTATCAATTATTAATGATTAATTATTAATTATTAATTATTAATTATTATTATTGCCTTCGACAATTATAAGAACGGGAGGGGGACGCGCGGAGAGAAAGTGACGACCTGCGTGAACTGAAGGACCACAAGAGAGTCGGCGGAGGGTCCGCACGGGAACCAGTGTGCTCACCTGCACATAGCTATGGTGTGATCAATGGCGTGTTCGTGTCATTGAAAAGGTCTGGGTTCGAACCCCGAAGGACCATCCAGATGACGCAAAGAATTGATTATTGTTCGGAGGTAATTGCCCTTTGGGTTCATGGTGTTCATGCGGTCAACACATTGTTTACTATCAAATAGGACTTTGAGGGGTGAGATGAGTAATAATAGGTAAGTAAATAGGATGTTATTCCCTATTCCAGAGCCATCGTGTTAAAAGAGAAATTAATAGATGCCGCTAGCTTCCTATTAGGTGACACTTTTTCGTCCTTTCTAGCTGGCACCATGGAGGGGGGGTCGCCGATTTAATGAAGCGGCCTTGCTGTGGATGTGCTGTGTCTTGCGGCACTGTTTCTGACCCAGGGCAGTGGACAAGATGCAGGGATGACCCGTCATCCAGGAGGTGATAAGATAAAAGGGAGGGAAGAGGGGAGTGGAATATGTAGGGGATGGAATGGGTGGGAGTGGTTTCTATGTTTTTTTTTCTACCCGTGTAAGGGGGAAAAAGCCTTTGGTATATGTATGTACCAAACTGTTACATTCATCTCCGTGATTATCCCTTCTAACTGGTGCCAGGCAATTTTGTTCATCTCACTGGTGCCAAGTGTTCATCTCTCTGACACCTACTTGTCACTGGTGCCAGTTTATTTTATTCATTTCCCTGGTATTTTCTTGTCACTGGTGTCAGGTGTTCATCTCTGGCACCGCCTTGTCACTGGTACCAAGTGTTCATCTCTCTGACACCTTGATATTAGTACATGAATTAGCTGGCCAGTTTTGTTTACATTAATATGCTGATTTGTTTTGTTTACATGAATCAGCTGACTGGATTTGTTAACATGGATGAGCTGACTGGTCTTGTTTACACGAATCAGCTGACTGGTTTTGTTTACATGAATCAGCTGACTGGTTTTGTTTACATGAATCAGCTGACTGGTTTTGTTTACACGAATCAGCTGATTTTTTTTGTTTACACACATCACCTGACTGGGTTTGTTTACATGAATCAGCTGACTGGTTTTGTTTACACGAATCAGCTGACTGGATTTATTTACACGAATCAGCTGACTTGTTTTGTTTACATTAATCAGCTGACTTGTTTTGTTTACATGAATCAGCTGACTGGTTTTGTTCACATGAATCAGCTGACTGGTTTTGTTCACATTAATCAGCTGACTGGTTTTGTTCACATTAATCAGCTGACTGGATTTGTTTACATTAATCAGCTGACTGGATTTGTTTACATGAATCAGCTGACTGGTTTTGTTTACATGAATCAGCTGACTGGTTTTGTTTACACGAATCAGCTGACTGGATTTATTTACACGAATCAGCTGACTGGTTTTGTTTACATGAATCAGCTGACTGGTTTTGTTTACATGAATCAGCTGACTGGTTTTGTTCACATGAATCAGCTGACTGGTTTTGTTCACATTAATCAGCTGACTGGATTTGTTTACATTAATCAGCTGGCTGGATTTGTTTACATGAATCAGCTGACTGGTTTTGTTTACATCAGTCAGCTGACTGGTTTTGTTTACATTAATCAGCTGGCTGGTTTTGTTTACATTAATCAGCTGCCCGGGTTTGTTTACATGAATCAGCTGACGTAGATAGAACCTCTGGTTTTGTTTTATAGGTTTCATCTGGTATAGACAATGCGTGTAATGCGGTTTCAACTGCAGGAGAAGACCACATATGGAGGGACCACATATGGGACCACATATGGGATCAGATAAGAATACTAATCACTTACGACTTCCACTATCCCTCCTCTCAGTTCCTCTCTTTAAATTCCTCCTTTACAACTTCCCTAATTCCAGATTTTCTGCATGATATTGGCCCCAAAAACGAAAGCGCTGAAATACGAAATATGTGTTCAGTTCTTACCTGTTCTAGTCTTCGTCTTCTTCTTTGGCCTTCTAATTACATTAATCTATTTATCTATCTATATACTAAGAGCTTTTTTCCCCTTACAAGGGGGATAGCTAAGTCAAAGGCACATACCTACTCCCACCCATTCCACTCCCCTCCACCACCCCTTCCTCCCTCTCATCTTAGCTCCTCATGCAGCCAGTGGTAGGGGGGGAAAGAATACTGCCACCGGGTTTCCCCACTCAGGTCGTAAAGGCGGTTAAAACGGGACAGAGTGATGGGACTAGGCACCCTGCTGTCTGTAACCATGAGGGGTACATTCCTATGACTGTATTCACCTACTTACAGAATTTTATTTATTTGTTTATTTGTTTATTTATTTATTTGTTTATATGTTTATATGTTTATTTGTTTATTTGTTTATTTGTTTATTTGTTTATTTGTTTATTTTTGTCTTTATCTCATCACCGCTTGCATTGAGGTATATTCTGTCGCGTTTCATTTTCACATAATTCATTTCCGTTCCTCTGTTTTGCTTTCCAGTCATAGATTATATTTTCTTAATCTTATCCGTCCTTTTCCAATCCAGATCCTCACTCCTCCAGTCTGTGTTTATCTTCCCCATCTGTCCATTCTCATACATCAAAAATCCTGTTCCACCACTTCCATGGTCACTTCTAACGGTGGTATTCTTAAAAAAAATCTTTACTTATATAAATCTTATGTAAATCCTTGGAAGGGAAAGATTTTATGTAAGGAAAGAATTTCTTTAAGAATACTACTGTAAGAATCTTACGGTGGTATTCTTAAAAAAAAACTTATGTAAGGATTTTTTTTTTTAAAGAATACTACCGTAAGATTTTTACGGTTGTATTCTTAAAAAGTCCTTATATAAATCTTTCCCTTCCAAGGATTTATATAAGATTTTTATAAGGATTTTTTTTTAAGAATACCAATCTCCTTTCCATTCAGTAGACTTTTGCTTCATCCATTTTTCATAGTCCCTTACCTCTGTTTTTTTTTTTTATGTTATCATTTGTCCGTTTGTTTATCATTATTTGTTTGATTCTCATTTATCATTAGTTATGTCAATGTACTATTATTTACTATTTACCTGTTTATTATGAAACTGTACTTATGCATCTGTTTATTTTATTTTTATTTACATTATTATAGTTTTTATCTATTCATTTATTTGTTTATCATTATTATAATTTTTTTCACACCCGACCTAGATATGGACCAAAAAGGTCTCCTGTTGGCATGCTCCGCCTTTGTAATCCTTTCTAATCCTTTGTTATGTATACTTGTGATTTAGTTTTTTTTTTTTTAAACGCGCCGCGTAGTCATCATCATTCAGGCTCCTTACAGCACACAAATCAATCTCCCTTCTCATCTACTCCTGGCACCGCAAAATATGATTTCACTCCTTCATATCGCTCCTTCTTGATCATCCCCTCAGCTTCTTCTCGCCATATTCCAGTTAGGGCAGTTGCCCTGTCGGTTGTGATGCCTCGCAAAGTTTCTCAGTTGGGTTTGACCTCTGTACTTCTCTTCTTCGTCTTCCATCGTCTCCATTTTCTCTCCTCTCGTTTCTATTGCTTCTTTGATTCCATCCTTCCATCTTCTCCTGGGTCTCCCTCTTGGCCTTGTCCCTCTTCGGTGCCCAGAGGTAAGACCTTAGACTCTTAGAGGGCACCTCTCTATGTCCATCCTCATCACGTGTCTATGTCTTTATTATCATGGCCCCCCCACAAAAAAAAGTTTCAACATTGTAAGCGTCCTTTCCTTGTCATGATCCTAGATCCAGGTGACTTGCTATGTGACTATCAATTAACAGGTTTGACTTCCTGTTCATTGGAACTCTTCCTTTCCCAAAGGAAA
>NC_134818.1:2371125-2402412 GCF_046742065.1 Oratosquilla oratoria
AGAGGAAGAAGAAGGAGGAGGAGGAGAGGGAAGAAGAAGAGAGGAAGGAGGAGGGGAGAGAAGAAGAGAAGAGGAAGGAGGAGGGTAGGGGAGAAGAGGAGAACAAGGGAAATAGGAAAAGGAGGAAGAAAGCTAGATGATATGAGGCTTGAAAGGGAACTGTTGAAATGAAACTGGTGGAGAAGGCGAACAAGGAAAGAAACAAAGAAATGCAAAGGAAGAACAAACAACAGCAGGCCTACTGGCCCAAACGAGGCTGTTTGTGTTGACTAAATTAAGTTACAATTAAGAAAACAGGGCAGAAGATGAACTAACACTACTGCTAGAAAAGAGACAGGTATCAGAAAGTGGACATAGAATGAAGGAATAACGCCCGGGAGTGAACCTAAGAATGAAGGAGACTGCAAGAGACCATAAGGCCTACACTAGGCAGTTCCATGTCCATCACCACCTGTCACCCCCGTCCATAAAGTTGTCTAACCGTTTCTTAAAACAACCGATAGTTTCAGCGCTCACTGCATGGTTACTAAGTCTATTCCATTCGTTGACCACTCTATTAGTAAACCAATTTTGTCTATTTTCTTCTTAAGAAAGCAATGGATGATGGAGGGGGAGAGCTACGAGAAGATAGAAGCGAAGGAGAAAAGGGGAAGATAGGGAAGGGAGAAGGAGATGGAAACAGAGTATCGGAATAGGAGGGGAAAGGAAGGAGGAAGAGGAGGGGGAGGAGGAAGAGGAGGGGGAAGGAGGAAGAGGAGAGGGAAGGAGGAAAGAGGAGGGGGAAGGAGGAAGAGGAGAGGGAAGGAGGAAAGAGGAGGGGAAGGAGGAAGAGGAGGGGGGAAGGAGGAAGAGGAGGCGAAGAAGGAAGGAAGGCGAGGGGAAGAGAGAGAAGGAAGGAGGAGGAGGAGGGAGAAGGAAGGAGGAAGAGGAGAGAGAAGGAAGGAGGAAGAGGAGAGAGAAGGAAGGAGGAAGAGGAGGGAGAAGGAAGGAGGGAGAGGAGGGGGAAGGAAGGAGGAAGATGAGGGGAAGGAAGGAGGAAGAAGGAAGAGGAGGGTGAAGGAAGGAGGAAGAGGAGCGGGGAAGGAGAGCAGTTAGGGAGAAAGTTGGGTCGTCTCTACTCGCCTCGGGGGAGGCGGTTTGGGATGTTCGGCATCTGCCCACCTGCCACCCCGTCTGTCTGTCTGTCTGTCTGTCTGTCTGTGGGGAACCTGACGGTGAAGTAGGTAGCGCGTTTGACCGGAGACGTTCCGAAGGACTCCGGGTCCCCTCCTGTCAAGCAGTCGAGGTCGCCAGCCAAGGATTCGTGATTTTGTTCTGTCTAAAGCCAAATGATTTTCTTCGGCTTAGGAGACTCCTCGACGCATTTGACAGGGTATTCAGCACTTTAAGAGGGTATTAAATCCTTTAAAAGGGTAATCAGTCCTTTAAAAGGGTATTCAGCCCTTTAAAAGGGTATGAAGTCCTTTAAAATGGTATTCAGTCCTTTGAAAGGTATTCAGTCCTTTGAAAGGATATTCAGTCCTTTGAAAGGGCATTCAGTCCTTTAAAAGGGTATTCAGTCCTTTAAAGGGGTATTCAGTCCTTTAAAAGGGCGTTACCTCCTTTAAAAGGGTATTCAGTCCTTTAAATGGGTATTCAGTCCTTTAAAAGGAGATTCAGCCCTTTAAAAGGTCATTCAGCCCTTTAAATGGGTATTCAGTCCTTTAAAAGGAGATTCAGCCCGTTAAAAGGGTATTCAGTCCTTTAAAAGGGTATTTAGTCCTTTAAAAGTGTATTCAGTTTAAAATGGTATTCAGTCCTTTAAAAGGGCATTCAGTCCTTTAAAAGGTCAAATATCCCCAAATTGGAGGTTTGAAGTCTCGTTCTGGCCAACGGGAGTGTTTGATGCCTCCAACGTACTTGTCGGCAACAGAGTCCCACTTCTCTGAGCATAACAGACTTTATGACTTCGGCATACGTCTTTGATGGTTCTTGGAGTATGTTGTTTATTTATTTATTTTATTTTCGTTTTTTTCATTTGTTTGGTTTATATGTCTGTGTGTATTTATATATATATATATATATATATATATATATATATATATATATATATATTTCTTATCTGTTTACTTTTAATATTTATTCATTCTTTCATTTACTTTTTTTTATTTCTTCCCTATGCGAACAGATAGAGTACAGCATGTTTTCATGTTGGGAATGACTAGAATTTCAAAAGTTTCTTCGTCGAAGTAGTTAGTGGAACATTCATCCCATATATGTATATATTATACATATATATATATATATATATATATATATATATATATATATATATATATATATATATATATATATACAAAGCACATGATCTGCACATCCATTTATTCAATGAGCAGGTATAAACCTTATACACACACATGTGCGTGCCTGCATGTATGTGTCCGCGTGCTTGCATGTGTGTGTACATGTGTGTGGTCAAGTTAGTGTTTTTGTGTGTACATGTGTGTGCACTCGTGTATATATTTATATATATATATATATATATATATATATATATATATATATATATATATGCGTAAATAACCACTAGGAAAAAGTAAACTAACGAAGCAGAGCGCTTTCGTGTAATTACATCTTCAGTGCAGATACAAAGAAGGAATTATATAATTCCTTCTTTGTATCTGCACTGAAGATGTAATTACACGAAAGCGCTCTGCTTCGTTAGTTTACTTTTTCCTAGTGGTTATTTACGCATTTGTGAACACACGCTCCTAGTGTTTTTATTGCATATATATATATATATATATATATATATATATATATATATATATATATATATTGTGTGTGTGTGTGTGTGTGTTTATGTTAGCGTGCGCGTATTGTATGTATGCTTGTATGTATGTATGTATGTATGTATGTATGTATGTATGTATCTATGTATGTATGTATGTATGTGCGTATATTCTGTATGTGCATATGTGTGTGTGTGTGTGTGTGTGTGTGTGTGTGTGTGTGTGTGTGTGAGTGAGTGTGTGTGTGTGCGTGTATGTGTGTGTGTATGTGTGTGTGTGTGTGTGAGTGTGAGTGTGTGTACATATGCACACATTGTATCACAACACTTTCCTTGGTTAGCACACCGTTCAGCTTCAAGTGCGAAGTGGCTTGTCACGCTCATGCCACAGACGTCACGTGACCCGAGTCCCGTCACGGTGCGTCACAACGTCACTGTCAACGACGCACCACAACCTACACACACACACACACACACACACGGGTGGGGTGGGGGTGGGGGTGGAGAGATAAAGACTTCGTGGTTATTCAACCCACACTTGCGGTTATCATCATTTTACACGTTATTTTAGATCCTTATAAAAGAGGCAAATGACCTTTTGGTGAATATATTTGATTCACCATGGTCTTGGACCACGTGTTGGATTCGTGATCGACAGCTATTTCTCTCCCGGAAGAGAGCCCAGAGCTCATACATGACCGATCTATGGGTAATGTTGCGACCTTACACGCACGCGCACACACACACGCACACGGTGGCGGATTGATAAGGCACTGGCCTCACAAGCCGGAGAACCGGGGTTCGATTCCCCGGCCGGGTGGAGACAAGTTGGGTTTGTCTCCTTTCACGTGTAGCCCCTGTTCACCTAGCAGCGAGTAGGTACGGGACGTTAGTCAAGGAGTTGTGACCTTGCATTCCCGGTGTGTGGAGTGTGAGTGGTCGCAGACCTACCCAGAGATCTGCTAATAATGAGCTCTGAGCTCACTGCCGTAGGGTGGTGTCTGGCTGTCTCGAAAAGAGGCTGCAGCAGATCCGAGGTGAATACACACACACACACACACACACACACACACACACACACACACACACACACACACACACACACACAACTCCCAGCCCACGAGAGCTGGAGTAACAATCCGTAGCGCAGCGATGCTGAAATTAGTTCAGCCCTGGACGGGATTCGAACCCTGACCGCCGTAGTTGCAACAGGGAACTCTACCAAGTGCGCCACAAGTCGTTTATATTCATACAAAATCGAAGTTGGTAAAGATATTAGTTCTGGCTCGAAGAACGTGCGCCAGCCTACCGGGGTTCCACCACCATCCTTTTCCCCTAATGTCCCTTCTCACCAGCCTCGAACTCAAACCCATAGGCCCAAGTACGTCCTTGGGAGGACGACGCAAGCAAGGTGAACCCGGTTGTCTGGAAGCGGGTAGGTCACTTTCGTCGTATGTGGTCTTGTGCAACCAGGCAGCATTAGTCCTACGGGGAAACAAAGGGAGTCACGTGTGGTACAAGGGAGGAAGAGTCTAGCGGGAGGACATTTAGTTCCTCACTCGACAACTGATGTCATATTCACTCACGCGTTTGGTGTGTGGCTTTGTCACCTCCTGTCCGTGTTCCTATCTGATACGTGAATGTGTATGTTTATGCACGCGCACACACACACACACACACACACACACACACACACTTTCGTTTTTTACACTACGAGTGTGTTTGTGTAGGGTCATAGCATTACCCATAGATTGGTCATATATGAGCTCTGAGCTCTCGCCCGGCAGGGTAATAGCTGTCGATCACGAGTCCAACACGTGATCCAAGACCATGGTGAGTCACGCACACAGGGACAGAACAATAGTCAAGATCCCGTCTCTTTATCGGTCCTTTCTATCTCCATCGATCAATCATGACCTAAATTTTGTCTGACTGGACTCTTTCTTTATCAAAGCCATTCACAAATCAGTGTATCATGTCGTATGTCGCATCGCGTGTGCGTGTGTGCAGTCGAGCGTCATCTATGTGTACATGTGTGCGCGCCTGTGCATGCACGTGTAGATAAACGGGTTTATTACTTGAAAGTAGGCAACCCGCCATCACATCAGCTACTGTTGCCTCCCCTCCCGCCTTGCGCAGAACTCTCTCTCTCTCTTCTGCGCGGCGCAACAGAGCGATAGCGCAGATCATGTGCATGTGGAACGCGTGCACCGCATAGACAAATGCGCAACACTGAGGAGGAGTTGTCGTGTCCTCATGCGCACGCGTTGGTATGCGCCGTTCCGGGTTTTTGAACTTTTTTGTGCGTGTTTTCCTCATGTAAGATTACCCTCTCTACTCAGATTAAGTGTCTCTACGTAATATGCTTTGAGAGAGATTTTCTCTCCAAAGGTGTAAGTTTTAGCACTTTGGGTAGATTTGTAGGTTGAGGGGAGTGTAGGTAGAGGTGTCTTTTCTACGTAATATGCGTTGAGAGGGATTTTCTCTCCAAATGTGTAAGTTTTAGCACTTTGGGTAGATTTGTAGGTTGAGGGGAGCGTAGGTAGAGGTGTCTTTTCTACGTAATATGCGTTGAGAGGGATTTTCTCTCCAAATGTGTAAGTTTTTGCACTTTGGGTAGATTTGTAGGTTGATGGGAGTGTAGTTAGAGGTGTCTTTTCAAGAGATATAAATAGTTAAATGATGGCCGAAATAACTGGACAAAATGACACTGCCCACTATAAATAAAAAGACGAAATAATACTACTTTCCAGTAGGATTTGTTTGTGGGTATGTGAAGGGGTGACCACTCACCTAGGCCGTTGGGGACATTTTGTCCCAGGGGGTGCAGATTTCAGGACATTTTGTCCGGGGACCTTTTGTCCGGGCACCGATATGATTAACTATGGCCGAAATAAATAGACAAAGTAACACTACTTACTGCAAATAAAAAGACAAAATAATGCTACGCGACAGCAAGATTTGTTTGTGTGTATGTGAAGGGGTGATTTTATGTAAAACGGACGGTTTTTTTTTATATAAAGTTAAAGGGAATTTTATTACTGGACTGTAGACATTAAAACGTGATGATTTACTTTTGTAGGTTCTACTCCGGTCAATTCGTCATGGGTTTTTTCCCAAGTTGTCCTCATTTTCAGTATTGTCAACATAAGTTTCGTGCATTGAACAACATGTTTACCACGTTAAAGACACCTTTGAATTTACCTTAGTACAGCAGGTCCGAGTAAAAACAATTTCACATTTATACGGATGATGATAAGTTAATGGGATTACTCAAGTTATTCGTAAAAATAAGAATAAAATGGATGAAAACTTCCCCTCCGTACAAATCGTAAATAATGAAATATGCTAAGGGAGGTATTGCTGGATAGGAAGAAAGTAAGTTTTGCAACACTTGTCAATGCACAACACCTGCAATGACGTTGCAATATTTTTCATATATTGATGTCATACCCCCAACACCTGTCATTCTGGACCATCTGTCACGACGCAATTATTGTTGTCTACACGTCGATATCCGGGCAAAATGTCACACGACATAATGACCACAAAATGCCACAACATGACAATCAGACAAAATACTACAATCCCACATTTTCTTGCTTATAATAATAAAAATTACATGTAAAATAGATAATACATGTAAGAAGACATAAACAAGTAGATATTTTGCACTTGTAATTAATTTTTATCTTATATAAAAATAGAACACCCGTGGATTCATACACATCTAGTATACCTTACTAATAATTTCAGTATCGCTGGGCGGGGAGTTGTGTGTGTGTGTGTGTGTGTGTGTGTGTGTGTGTGCGCGTGCGTGTAAGGCCACAGCATTACCCATAGATCGGTCATATAAGAGTTCTGAGGTCTCTTCCGGAAGGGAAATAGCTGTCGATCACGAGTCCAACCCGCGATCCAAAGACCAGAATGTCGAATGGTCAAAATGTCGACACGACAGATGGTCGAATGCGACATAATGTCGGAATATGCATTTCACTGATTATTCAGTCATGTGTGCCTTTTATATTAGTGGCACTCGACCAATCATGACTAAAAGAGGTTGTTTGAAGATGGATATTGTTTTAAAGAAAATCTAACTCGGCAATAAAGATTAATTTCTCAAATCACTCGATCCATTATGGCCGCCAGGCATGATTTTCTTCTTTAATTAACATAACAATGAAGATAAAACAACTTAAACAACAGTCACTTATGCCAGTTTTCTTTGTATTGTATTCGAATAAATGTAGTTCAAGAATTGATTTTGAAATTAGAATATATACTTAATGTACAGTCAAACTTTTTTCCTCCTTTTTGAGCAACGAAGACTCTGCCATGTTTTCTTTGTATTCTATTCGAATGAATAGAGTTCAAGAATTGATTTTGAAATTGAAATATTCACTTTATGTATAGTCAAGAAAGTTGATTAGGATTTCAGTATAGTTGTTGAGCGTGAACACAGGTTTGCTTTTTCGGTCATTTTATGTACATAATCACATCGATATCTGAATTTTCGACATTTTGTCGCAGTCGACATTCTGTCGTTTCGACGTTCTGTCTTTCGACATTGTGTCGTGCACCGATCACACACACACACACAAACACACACGCACGCACGCACATTCAGTATTCAGCTATGGCTGTAGTTAAAAGATATTGTGTTCATGTTTCGAGAAGTAATAGAAGCAATTAGTCCCCTGCGAAGTGCCTTAGAGATAAGTCGGGTATCCGAACAAAACATCCCAGAAAAGCCGTACGCGGACGTTTCGGCCGGACGAAGGATTACAAAAGCGAAGCATGCCGACAGGAGACCTTTTGGTCCATATCTAGGTCGGATGCGAAAAAATCATAATAATGATAATAATAAAATAATGAATAAAAACTATAATAATGTAAATAACAAATAAAATACATAAATAAATGCATAGGTATAGTTAAATAATAAACAAACAGGTAAATAGTAAATAATAATAAATTGACATATAACTAATAATGAATGAAAATCAAACAGACAAATGATAACAAAACAAAAACAAATAATATAAAATAAATTATAATCATTACAGCATCTTGCTTAGGTGTTTATCTAAATGATTCAGCTTCGAACTGAACCGCACTGCACCACCTGTGGAGGAAGAAACTGTCGATCCCCGGACGTTTCGGCACCATTTATACAAAGGATTACAAAGGCGGAGCATACCGACAGGAGACCTTTTGGTCCATATGCAGTCTTAAGTGGCCTATTGTTTCAATTCATTTGTTTTCACAATAAATTCATATATTACTCACCTATAATAGACAAAGAAAGATACTTCACAAGAGAATGTCAAATGTATCTTACTAAAAAATATATTGCGAGTGCATAACCCTTATTTTTTACATGCCTCACTCATATAAATTTTATCTGATTTTATTATTCACGATAAAATTCTATATAGATTTGAAAATATGTAATAAAGTACTCAAGAAAGAAAGTGGAGTATATTTTATCATTTCAAACAAGTTGATATTTTTTGCTTGGTTAACAAATAAAAATCATATCAAATGTTATTTTGTATTTTGTTATAAAGCAAAATATCTGACTCGTCATGTGTTTAAAAAAATGTATGAAAATAATGCTGAAATGCCCGGCATTCGATATGCTTGCAATATATATCTAAAATATCCATGGTGAACAAATGTCCCCATGATGAAGGAGAAACGGAGAAATGTACGTAACAATAAATTACATACATATACCAAAAGGATTTTCCACCTTATAAGGGAGGTAGCCCCCCCCCCCCAAAAAAAGGCATAAAAATCACTCCCACCCATTCTATCCCTATCACACTCCACTCCCCTCCATCCTCTTCCCTCCCTCTTATATTGGCACCTCCGGGAGATGATAAGTCATAACTAAGGAGAACATGTCTGGAGGAATATTGTCCCGGACCCAAGAATATTAGACATCCGACATTCGATATACTTGTAATATAAATCTAAAATTTCCATGGTGGAGAAATGCCCTTATGATGGTGGAAAAATGTCCGTACAAGGAATAACAGATGGAAAAGTTCTGGGGAAATATTGTCCCGGATGCAAGAAAATTAGACGTCCGGCATTCGATATACTTGCAATATAAGTCTAAAATTTTACTGGTGGAGAAGTATCCCCATGATGGAGAAGAAATGTCCGTGACAAGGAATACCGGATGAAAAATGTCCCGGATCTAAGAAACTTAGGCTAGATAACTCAGCGGTTCGATACTGAGTGTTAGCTAAGATTATTATTAGCAGTATGAAGTGAGCTCCAAGCCAAATTAGTAGTCAGGTCATACCTGACGTTCCCGGTCAGGGTAGGTCAAGAAGGATCGCGTGGGTCTTCAGGTCAAGTTAGGTCAGGTCGTGCGCGTCCGCGTGTCACGGACACTTGTCCCCAGTTTGTTGTTGTTCTCTCCCATTCCTTCTTTGTACTTCACTTCCTTCATACCCCTTATCTCTTATATCTCGTTCCTTATCCCTTATATCTAGTTCCTTATTCGTTATATATCGTTCCTTGTTCCTTACTCATTATATCTCGTTCCTTATCCCTTATATCTAGTTCCTTGTCCCTCATATCTAGTTCCTTGTCCCTCATATCTAGTTCCTTGTCCCTTATATCTAGTTCCTTATCCCTTGTATCTAGTTCCTTATCCCGTATATCTTGCTCCTTGTCCTTTATATCTAGTTCCTTGTCCCTTATATCTAGTTCCTTATCCCTTGTATCTAGTTCCTTATCCCGTATATCTTGCTCCTTGTCCTTTATATCTCGCTCCTTGTCCCTTATATCTCGCTCCTTGTCTCTTTTTATCACAGATTATCTATGTACATCTCGCTTCCTATCCTTTCTTATTTATTTTGTCATTTTCCTTATTTCTTAGTTTTCCACATCCTTCGTTAGCTTTCTGGCCCTACCGCCTTCTCTCTCTCTCTCTCTCTCTCTCTCTATCTTATTATTTTCTTTCTATATTATTCTCCCATTTCCTGGATCTGTCTTCCTTTCCGAGCATGACAACTCATCCTGGAAATCGAGTCATATGTCGGTTCGTTCTTTGTTAGGTATGTATGTCTGTACACATAATAATAATAATAATAATAATAATAATAATAATAATAATAATAAAAATAATGATAATGATAATAATAATAATAATAATAATAATAAAAATAATGATAATGATAATAGTAATAATCATTAATAATAATGATGATAATAATAATAATAATTAGTAATAATAGTAATGATAATAATAATAATGATAATGATAATAATGATTAATGATAATAATGATTAATGATAATAATGATTAATGATAATAATGATTAATGATAATAATGATTAATGATAATAATGATTAATGATAATAATGATTAATGATAATAATGATTAATGATAATAATGATAATAATGATTGATAGTAATGATAATAATAATAATAACAATAATAAACAAAATAATGAATTTGAAATATTTTGTCGCGTCACCGTTCATACGAAACCTTTTTTATCAGAAGTGTCCATCGCACTAAAGAAAGCAGCGATCATTGCGCCATGTACTAGCAGATAAGAGTATATCGACATTGCTCTCGACCTGATACAGAATCGGAGAATCTGTCTGAGGGACGCTTTGTTTACCTGAGAAGTCGACTGCACTGGCGCGGTGCACGTGACCATGGGGAGCTGTCATGGGCAGCGTCGAACGACAAAAAATGGCGGGAAAGGCGCACGGATAATAAACTCAGAAGACTAAAGATCACACGACATTAGCTTACTAGACAAAAGCTCACTCCCTTAATGGAAAAAAATGGCAAGAACTCACACTTTTTTGTATTTCTTTTTATTTAATTACTTTTTTTATATTATACAAAGGAGTACAAAGATTTACAAAGGAAGATAATATCGACAGGAGACCCTTTAGTCCATAAACTAGGTCGGATGAGAAAAATTAATAAATGTTAAACAATAAACGGGAAAATAATCATTTTAATGTATAATAAATAGATAATGATGAATAATAAACATAAAGATAATAACATTTTCTATAAATAAATTGATAAAGATAAACATAAATAATAATACATTTTAATAGATAAATAATAATAAATTTTAATAGATAAATAATAATGAATTTTAATAGATAAATAATAATAAATTTTAATAGATAAATAATAATAAATTTTAATAGATAGATAATAATATACATATAATATTATACATCGTATTACTTCGGTGTTTATCTAAATAGATTTCGAACTGTACTACATTTCACTGCTCATACATCAAACTGTGCAAATACACATTTGCATTGTACTACTAATTGTACTTAATGCTCACAAATGAAATCCACAGATGTACATCGGTCCGTTTAATTTTACATAATTTTGAGAGTTGCTGTGTGTATGTGTGTGTGTGTGTATTTACCTAGTTGTATCTTACGGGAAGGGGAGCTATGCTCATGATGCCCCGTCTTTGTATCTCTCAGTGTCTCGTTTGCTCTTAAATTCGTGTATAGTTTTTATACGCACAATTGTTTTATCCAGTTTGTTCCAGTGTGTGTGTGTGTGTGTTTGTGTGTATTTACCTAGTTGTATTTTGCGGGAAGGGGAGCTCCGCTCGTGTGTGTGTGTGTTTGTGTGTGTATTCACCTAGTTGTATTTTGCGGGAAGGGGAGCTACGCTCGTGTGTGTGTGTGTGTGTGTGTGTGTACGTTTGTTAGGTCATGGCCTTTACTCTCCAAATTATGACATCTGTCATTCGACATTCTGCCGCGCACCGCAAATTCAAGCATGGTTCCAACTGAGGTCATGCCTTTATTATACAAAAAATATACTTAGATTTTAAGGCGTGTGCATGTGTGTGTGATTCACCATGGTCTTAGATCACGTGTCGGAATCGTGATCGTCAGCTATTTCCCTCCCGTAAGAGCTCAAAGCTCATATATGACCGATCTATGGGTAATGATGTGACCTTCCACGCACACACACACACCCAACTTCCCGCCCACGAGAGTTGGAGTAACAACCCGCAGCACAGCAATACTGAAATTATTTCAGCCCTACCTGGGCGGGATTCGAAACCGACCGCCGTAGTAGCGGCCGGAAACTCTACCAACTGCGCCATCGAGCCGTGTGTGCGTGCCTTTGAGTACGTGTGTGTGTGCTCGTGCGCGCGCGCAAATGTATTTGTACGCAATCTTGTGACTAGATGGCAGTAGGAATAAGCGGCCGGAATGAGGGTCTGGGGAGGGATTGTATGCGTGTAGAATATGCTATCCATGTAATTAGGATGAAAGTTGGGGCGAAGAGAGCTAAGCGGAGGGAGGGGGGAGAGGAGTGATACCCCCCCCATACCTCCCCCCTCACCTCCTGACTGTCCTTTGCCTCCCTCCCCCCCCGCCCTCCAACCTCACTGCGTCCTTCCCCCAACCTCACTTGTCCCTCCTCTCCTCACATTCTTCATCACAATTTTGTTGCTGATTTAGCAGGAAAGTTCCTTAGAGAGCTAGGCCGTATATGCAACGGTGTGCGCGCTTGGATTTTTATATTAATTATAGAAGTTGCATTATTGTATTGTACACACACACACACACACACGGCGGTCCGAGTTCGAATCCAGCCCAGGGCTGAAATTATTTCAGTATCGCTGCGCTGCGAGTCGTTATTCCAACTCCCGTAGGCGGGGAGTTGAGGCGTTTGCGTGTATAATGTCTCATCATTACCCATAGGTCGGTCCTGCCCTGTTGTTTCATCATAATAAAACAACAGGGCAGGACTCGCAGTAATGGGTACAAACTGGACAAATTTAGATTTAAGAAGGAAATAGGCAAGAATTGGTTTACTAATAGGGTGGTCGATGAATGGAATAAACTTAGTAACCATGTAGTAAGCGCTGAAACTATCAGTTGTTTTAAAAAACGATTAGACAACTTTATGGATGGGGATGACAGGTGGTGATGGATACGGAGCTGCCTAGTGTAGGCCTTATGGTCTTTTGCAGTCTCCTTTATTTCTTATGTTCTTATATGAACTCTGAGCTCTCTTTTGGGAGGGAAATAGCGGACGGTCACGAGTCCGATACGTGATCCAAGACCATGGTAGTGATTCATGAGTAGGACAATAACTCCAGAAAGCCTACAAAAGTGCCAGGACGTTTCGGCCATGAACATGCAAGTACTTAATAATAATAATAATAATAATAATAATAATAATAATAATAATAATAATAATAATAATAATAATAATAATAATAATAATAATAATAATAATAATAATAATAATAATAATAATAATAATAATAATAATAATAATAATAATAATTAATGATAATAATAATTAATGATAATAATAATGATAATAATAATAATGATAATAATAATAATAGTAATAATAATAATAATTAATAATAATAATAATTAATGATAATAATAATAACAATAATGATAATGATAATAATAATAATTAATAATAATAATAATAATAATAATTGATAATAATAATTAATGGTAATAATAATAATAATAATAGTAATAATAATAATAATAATAATAATAATTAATAATAATAATAATAATAATAATAATAATAATAATAATAATAATAATAATAATAATAATAATAATAATAATAATAATAATAATGATAATAAAAATATCATCCTTGCCCTTCCAGCCGACTTGGTAGTGATGCCCTTCATACAGATTAAAATGATATTCAGTTATCAGACACACTTTCACACTGTATGTCAACAGTTTGAATATTTTATATTTCTTGTCTATGGCTAGGAAATTTTAATGAAATATTTCATGCATATATTTATCGCTTGTTAAAAATATATAATTGTAAGCTTCAACTTTATATACATATTTTTTAAGTATACCAAAAGTAGACAAAATGGGTCATTACTCCAAATAGCGAGAAGAATAAATGGGAATTTTACTGTAGACGAAATGGGAATTTTACTGTAGACGAAATGGGAATTTTACTAGAGACGAAATGGGAATTTTACTGCAGACGAAATGGAAATTTTACTGCAGACGAAATGTGAATTTTACTGTAGACGAAATATGAATTTTACTGCAAACGAAATAGAAAATTTACTGTAGATGAAATGGGAAATTTACTGTAGACGAAATGGGAAATTTACTGTAGACGAAATGGGAAATTTACTGTAGACGAAATGGGAAATTTACTGTAGACGAAATGGGAAATTTACTGTAGACGAAATGGGAAATTTACTGTAGACGAAATGGGAAAATTACTGTAGACAAAATGGGAAAATTACTGTAGACAAAATGGGAAATTTACTGTAGACGAAATGGGAAATTTACTGTAGACGAAATGTGAATTTTACTGTAGACGAAATAGAAAATTTACTGTAGAATGGGAATTTTATCTGCAGACGAAATGTGAATTTCATTGCAGACGAAATGTGAATTTTACTGCAGACGAAATGTGAATTTTACTGCAAACGAAATGTAAATTTTACTGTAGACGAAATGTGAATTTTACTGTAGACGAAAAGTGAATTTTACTGTAGACGAAATGTGAATTTTACTGTAGAGGAAATGTGAATTTCACTGTAGAATGGGAACTTTGGAGTAGACGCAAAGGGCATAAACCAAAGTAGGCCTCCCAAAGCCCCACGGAGGATCTGGTACCTAAAACAAAACTAATCCTCGACATGAGACTTCGTCCTCAGGTTCACCGCTGTGAGGTCTTCGCGGTCAGACTTAATTTTGCGACCCAATCTAATGAGGTCAACCTCCTCTTCCTCCACCCCCGATCCCTCCTGACTTCGTAGTACACTGTTAACAGGATAGGACGCAATCGCGTTTGCTATAGTATTTATTTTATTTTTAAGTTAGCTCAATGTTATTTGAAAGGAATTAAGTACAATTTTAAACTGGACGGTGGTAATTGGATTGAGAACATTTAGATTGGGAAACAAATTGCAAATAATATATAATTTTTAATAAAAAAAATGTATCGATATATCACGGTGCTGTATTTGCTTCTTACCAAGGGCAGTGGGCAAGATGCAGGGATGACCCGTCATCCAGGAGGAGCCAAGAAAAGAGGGAGGGAGGGGGGGGGAGGGGAGTGGAGTGTGGGAGTGGATTTATGACTTTGGCTACCTCCCTTGTAAGGGTGAAAAGGCCGTTGATGTATGTATGTATTACAAAGGATTACAAAGGCGGAGCATGCCGACAGGAGACCTTTTGATCCATATCTAGGTCGGATGCAAAAAAAAAAAATATATATATAACTAATAATAAATGAAAATCAGACAGACAAATTATAACAAAACAAAAACAAATAATATAACATAAATTATAATCATTACAGCATCTTACTTAGGTATTTATCTAAATGATTCTTAAAGCTTCGAACTGAACTACATTGCACTACCTGTGCAGGAAGTTTATTCCATTCATTAACTACACGGTTGGCAAAGTTGTTTCTACCTACTTCCAAATTGAATCTATTTCCGGACAGTTTGAGACCATTGTTTCTTGTCTGATTCTCATTCAATGTGAAAATTTGGTCACTTTTGATGTTGTCAATTCCCTTTAAAATCTTAAAGACCTGTATCAAGTCACCTCTGAGTCTACGCTTTTTTAGGGAAAACAGATTCATGTGCTTAAGTCGATTTTCGTATGATTTATTTTTGATATTTGGAATCAGTTTTGTGGCTCGCCGTTGTACTTTTTCCAGTCTGTCAATGTCTTTAATGAGATTCGGTGACCATACGGAAACAGCATATTCCAAATGTGGACGAACTAACGATTTATATAGCTTGTTAATGAGTGATGGACTTTTAAAATCAAAAGATCGCGCAATCAATCCCAGAATCTTATTTGCTTTCTCAGAGGCTGAAATACACTGCTTGGATGATTTGAGGTCGTTACTGATAATTACGCCGAGATCTTTTTCACTATCCACTTTTGTTAACGAATTTCCAAATAACTTGTAATCGTACTTACTGTTATTTTTACCTATGTGCATTACCTTGCATTTACTTGTGTTAAATTTCATTAGCCACTTTTCAGACCATTGCTGTAATTGATCTAAATCTTCTTGAATATCTAATTGGTTTGAGTGATCATTTGCCACTCCGCACAGTTTTGTATCATCAGCAAATTTGGAAACAGTAGATTTTAGTCCATTGTCTATATCATTTATATATACTATGAATAGAAGTGGCCCAAGAACGGAACCCTGAGGAACTCCACTTGCAACATTTTTCCATCCAGAAGTTTTTCCATTTAAAACAACTCTCTGTTTTCGACCTTTCAACCAATTACTAGTCCAACCTAATAGGCTACCACTTATTCCATGCAAAGCTAATTTAGTAAGTAGTCTTTTGTGTGGGACGGTATCAAAAGCTTTTGCAAAGTCTAGATATATTAAATCTATATTGTTTCTTTTGTCATAATTCGAGATATGCATGTATGTATGTATGTATGTATGTATGTATGTATGTATGTATGTATGTATGTATGTATGTATGTATGCCTGAAGTGACATTTTGGCTTCACCCCAAAATATTGTTGTTTCTTTTCCTGAACTGTCCATTTTCACGTGGTGGGATTTTTCTGTTTCTTTCGTTGAGCAACTGTCTGGTGGTCAATTGTCCGAGGCCTGGAAATGCTCATTCTTTTTACGTAATACCATAAGGAAATTATGCATTTGGAAGGGTCATTGAATATAAACACAAGAGGTTTTCGTATACTATTACAATGTATGTATTACAATATAACAAATTATTTTACAAATCACAAAATATTTTGTATGATAACAATTTAAAACAAATGATTTATATTGACATCAAATAGTTTCTATACTGTCACGGTTTAACACGATATTTATATGTGAATTCAACACGCACAGTATTGCAGTGATATTCCTTTTGGTTCCTGTAAACTCGTTCTGACCCATTTGTTAAATTAACTAATGAGAACAACAACTAACACTGTTAGAAAACTTGTTCTTTGTGTCAGTCACTGTCTCTGAACCAGTTTTTCCTGCACGCAACATGCAACAAAGCAACATTCAATATGAGGACATAAGAGCACCCAGACCCTTTTATTTTTCATTATTTCAATCAATCTATCGTATATATTTATGTATTTATTAATTTCTGCGTTTGTTCGTTTATGTATTTATTTATCTTGTATACAATACCTACTTGGAATCGTCAATTGAAGAGATATTTAATGACTAGTCAAGAAATGTGGGTGAAGTGTCCACGAAGGTGTGGACGAGTATTTACAAAGGATTACAAAGGAGAATACCGACAGGAGACCTTTTGGTCCATAACTACGTCGGATGCGAAAAAATATAATATTGATAAATAGATAAATGAATAGATAGATAAATAAATAAATAAATAAATAGATGAATAAATAAATAAATAAATGAATATTATAAAGATATAGATAATAATGAATAAAATAAATGCATAGGTATAGTTAAATAATAAACAAACAGGTAAATAGTAAATAATAATAAATTGACAGTTAACTAATAATAAACGGATGCGAAAAAATATAGTAATGATGAATAAATAAATGAATAAATAAATAAGATAGATTTCTGGGTATAAAAAAGAGAAAACATACACCATCAAATCTAAATCAAATTGAGCTGATCTTAGAACACTGGATATGAAGTGAAGTGCTCTCGATTGTTCTCACTTTACCGTGGCTACGAGAACTCAATTTCCTCAGTTCTAAATCCTCATCCTCATCCTCCCTCCTCTCCTCCTCCTTCCTCTCCTCCTCCTCCTCCTTCCTCTTCCTACTCCCCCTCCTCTTCCTCCTTCCTCTTCCCACTCCTCCTCCTCCCCTTCCTTCTCCTCTTCTTCTTCCTCCTTCCCCTTCTCCTTCTCCTCCTCTTCCTTGATTTCTTGCTCGAACTGTGACGTCCCCTTCCTGCATCATTGGAATTTTGTTTACAGACATCAGGAAACACGGAAAACATACAAACTTATAACTGGAATTAAACGAAGCATGACTTTGCAGCGCAGAAAATTTTACGAAAAAGAATGTCGCAATGAAGGAACTTGATGCTGTGATAAAAGTAGACAAATGTCACGGAAATGGATACAATTGTAAAAAGAAATAGATAGCGGGGTATGAGACTTAAAAAAAATCAGACTAATTAGAATTGATCTGAAGAGTGATTAGATCTGGTGAGACATTGTGGGAATGGAAAGAATCCATCACTCCATAAAAAAAAAGTACAAATGTGCTCAACTTGTCACTCTGTAGGCACGCAGTTCTCCTCCTCTTCACCCTCTTCCTCGTCTTCCTCCTCCTCTTCCTCCTCCTCTTCTTCTTCCTTCTCCTCCTCTTCTTCTTTCTCCTCCTCCTCCTCCTCCTCTTCTTCTTCTTTTTCCTCCTTCTCCTCCTCTTCTTCTTCCTCCTCCTCTTCCTACTCCTCTTCTTCCTCCTCCTCTTCCTACTCCTCCTCTTCTTCCTCCTCCTCTTCCTGCTCCTCTTCTTCTTCTTCCTCTTCCTACTCCTCCTCTTCTTCTTCCTCCTCTTCCTACTCCTCCTCTTCTTCCTCTTCCTCTTCTTCCTCTTCCTCTTCATTCTTCATTCTCCTCCTCCTCTTCCTCCTCCTGCTCCCCACTCATCTTCCTCCTCCTCCTCCTGCTCCCCCTCATCTTCCTCCTCCTCCTCCTCCTGCTCCCCCCCTCATCTTCCTCCTTCTCCCCCTCACATCCTCCTCCTCCTCCTCCCCCCTCACTTCCTGCACTCACTTCTCCCTTTCCTTATCTTCCTCTTTCTTCTTCCCTTTGTCTTCCTTTTCTACCTCCTCATCCTTTTCTTCCTCTTTCTTCTTCCCTTTGTCTTCCTTTTCTACCTCCTCATCCTTTTCTTCCTCATCTTCTCCTTTTCTTCCTCTCCTCCTCCTCCTCCTCCTCCTCCTCATGTAGAATCCCAGACATTCTTTAACTTGGGTTTCTGCATCACCAGCTTTATATGTAGACGGCAACAGTTTGCGTTAAAGACACGACAGTAAAGTAAACAGTGCGCCAGTGACACCCATTAAGGATGAGAGGCAACGTAAAAACAACAACAATGTACAGAGTAAGTACGCTAAAAGAAAACGGTTTACGTAATCCCAATGGGTTTTTTCACTGGATTATCTTTGGTTAGTATTAACCTCAGATTTCTGGAGGGGCCAGTTTGCCGTAAAACGCATTTTTTATTATTAAATTGATATTGTCTGATTTTAAAAAAATGCTGATCTTGCCACGAGAATTTTCGATCAGGGTGATTGTTATTAGCTATGTGTGATATTAGGTGCCGGTATAGTATGTGGCCTACCTTATTTGAATGTGTCCTACCTCAGGAAAAAATTGAAACAAAGTTAGGTTAGGTTAGGTTAGGTTAGCTTAGGTTAGGTTAGCTTAGGTTAGCTTAGGTTAGATTTGGTTAGCTTAGGCTAGGTTAGCTTAGGTTAGGTTAGGTTAGCTTAGTTTAAGTTAGCTTAGATTAGATTTGGTTAGCTTAGGTTAGCTTAGGTTAAATTTGGTTAGCTTAGGTTAGCTTAGGTTAGATTTGGTTAGCTTAGTTAGGTTAGGTTAGACCACATATTATACCGGCACCTGGTATTATACCTCTTCTTACCACCCGGTAACAGAAATGGCGACCGTCCTGTACTCTTTGGTAACTGGTAAGACGAAAACGTTCTCATAAGAGTACGACGAGACAAGAGTCGCGCTCGCACGCGGTCGAGGAAGCTCGGAAAACGTTTTTTATGATAAACGTTTATTGTGAGCTGTAATTGAGTCTTGTGAGTGTGAAACGTTTCCTATCAGAGGGAAAACGTTTCCTATGAGAGGGAAACGTTTCCTGTGAGTTGGAAACGTTTCTTGTGAGTTTTTTCTCTGATAGGGAACGTTTCCTGTGAGTTGGAAACGTTTCCTGTGAGTTGGAAACGTTTCTTGTGAGTGTTTTTTATGTGATTGGAAAACGTTTCCTGTTAGAGGAAAACGTTTCCTGTGAGTGGGAAACGTTTTTTGCGAGTAGGGTCTTCCCCCCCATAGCCCCCCCCCCCCACACACACACACACCTTCCCAAGGGCTGTCGAGTTCACATGAAATAGTAAGAAAAAGTTCAAAGTATTCTTCTCTTCCTTCTTGCCATGGATGTTCCCCCCCCCAGCCTCTCCACGTGGTTCATCTACCGGACAAGAGCCCCCCCCCTCCCTACTCGACCACATGGGCTATTGCCCCCCTTCCCCCATTCTTTGCCCTCCCTTCCCTTTCTCAACTCCCTTCTCATCTCCTTCGAAGGATCATCCCTGCTCCCTACCCTTTCTTAGTTATTTCTATTCTTATTCGTCCCCCTCCCTAGTTATTCTGGTCCCTCCCTAGTTCTTCTGGTCCCTCCCTAAGTCTCCTCAGCTCTCCCTATTTCTTTTCAGTTTTCTGTTCCCCTTCTCTCAACACTCCCTGTCCCTCATTATTTCTTCTTAAAAAAAAAAAAAAAAAAAAAAATCTACGTCTTGTAACATCTTTCTACTCCTTAATTCTCTCCTCCTTACTTCTTAACTCTATCTACTCCTTTTTAGCTCCTTGTTCTTCATTCCTCTACGTCTTTTAGCATCTTCGTACTCCTTCGTAGTTCTCCCACTCCCTACTTCTCAGTTCTACCTACTCCCCTTTCCACTCCCCCCTGTTCTTCGTTCTTCCTTCAGTCTTCCGAAAATGTTCTGTTCCCTCACTCATTCCTGTTCTTCATTCTTCGAAAACGCTATGTCCCTTCACTCACTCCTGTTCTTCCGATCTTCCTGCCCACCTCCTAAGCTCTTATCAACCCTTGTTACTTCTAAATATTCCTTCAAAAATTAAACCCTTTCCAGATCCGCCCTCTCCCTGCGCATTCAGGATTTCTCTTGACTTCTTGTCCTCTTCAAATTCTAATCCTTAACACTCCCTCTCCCTTCTGCCTCTTTCTCACTTTCCCTTCCCACTCTCTACCTCTACACCAGGGGCTCTTAACATTTTTTCTCCAATTCCCCACTCTTTAGTGAGCCAACTCTCCATTTCCCACCACAGCATCGGTCTTTGACAAATTCGATTTTAACCCATGCAATGTTTAGTACGTAAATAAACGCTTTGCATTTTTGTGCCATTTTACGGCCCTTAATTTTTGTTTGCACGAAATGTGACAAGAAGACACCAGAAACAAACAAAAAGAAACAAAAACACATAAATTAAAAAAAAAGACAGTGGTTCTTGTGTCCGACCGGTCATTCCCCCACTTGGCAACTCCGCCATTCCCCACCAGTGGGGAATTCCCCACAGGTTAAGCACCATTGCTCTACACCGACGGCGTCTTCTTGGTCCATAATCTGTCTGAAGTGCACATTTTACATATCCAGCCGATGCAATCCCATGGCCTTCTGGAAATGGAAACCCCTTTCCTGGAATATTTGCCTACTGAAGGTTTGCCGTTTTCGCTACGATGGGACACGTTTCATTCTTTATATTTTATTTTGGTTAATCTGAAACGGATTCATACATTTTGGGGGACGTCGAGTAGTAGCTGCTCCCCCCCATTCCCATTTTGGATCCATCCAGTATCCCTTGTTCTCATCGCTCCCTGAGCCCCCCCACCCCTCCCTCCCTCCCTCCCTTTCTACAACGATCTTCGAACTTGATCCCCCTCCCTCCCTCCCTCCCCCTCCCTTCACCCCTCCCTCCCTCCCTCCCCCTCCCTTCACCCCTCCCTCCCTCCACCTTCCCAAACCCGGCGAACACCTTGTAGGGAACGTAAGTTTTTTGTCAACGGATGACGCTGCGCTAAAGGAAGAACATATATTGACAGAGACGAGCAGCTTACACCGGGAGACGCTTATCTGCGGCCGGCGCTGGGACGTGGACCACTTGTGCTCGGAATGCTGAGAGCTGTTGGGAGAGAGCAGAAGTCCTCTTCTGTCAATGTGTCTTTGGACATAAAAGAGTCATTGGGATGTTGGGAGAGAGCAAAGTCTTCTTCTTTCAATGTGCTTTTGGACATGAAAGAGTCATTGGGATGTTGGGAGAGAGTAGAAGTCTTCTTCTGCCAATGTGTTTTTGGACATGAGAGAGTCACTGGGATGTTGGGGGAGAGCAAAGTCCTCTTCTGTCAATGTATTTTTGACGTTAAAGAGTCATTGGGATGTTGGGAGAGAGCGCAGAAGTCTTCTTCTGTCAATGTGTTTTTGGACATAAAAGAGTCTTTGGGATATTGGGAGAGAGCAAAGTCCTTTCCTGTCAATGTGTTTTTTGACGTTAAAGAGTCATTGGGATGTTGGGAGAGCGCAGAAGTCTTCCTCTGTCAATGTGTTTTTGGACGTTAAAGAGTCATTGGGATGTTGGGAGAGAGCGCAGAAGTCTTCTTCTGTCAATGTGTTTTTGGACACGAAAGAGTCACTGGGATATTGGGAGAGAGCGCAGAAGTCTTGTTCTTTCAATGTGTTTTTGGACGTTACAGAGTCATTGGGATGTTGGGAGAGAGCAAAGTCTTCTTTTGTCAATGTGTTTTTGGACATGAAAGAGTCATTGGGATTTAGGGAGAGAGCGCAGAAGTCTTCTTCTGTCAATGTGTTTTTGGACATGAAAGAGTCATTGGGATGTAGGGAGAGAGTAGAAGTCTTCTTCCGATGTGTTTTTGGACATGAAAGAGTCATTGGCAAGAGAAGCTTCGACTTTGGGCTCGTGAAGCCTTTTATTCTCAGCGTTTTGAGTCCCGCCCTATGGAAGACATGGATAGATCCATGGTAAAATAGGGCAGAAACGGATGACCTTTGGATAAAGATAGATTAATGGTAAAATAGAACAGAAACGGATGACTTTGGATGAAGATAGATAAATAGAGAGGTACATAGTTACATTGAGGGAGGGAGAGAGAGAGAGAGAGAGAGAGAGATCCCAGCGTTTCGAATCCTGCCCTGTGAAAGAAATGGATAGATCCTTGGTAGAATAGGGCAGAAAGGGATGACATTTGGATAAGTGGATAAATATGGATAAAGATAAATAAATAGATAGGTACATAGTTACATGGAGAGAGAGAGAGAGAGAGAGAGAGAGAGAGAGAGAGAGAGAGAGAGAGAGAGAGAGAGAGAGAGAGAGAGAGAGAGAGAGAGAGAGAGAGGGGGAGGGGGGGGAAGGCCTATAAATTAAAGTGGGACAAAAACGAAACAAAAAGAAATAAAATAAAAAGCTCTAGATGTTGAGAAAGACAAGTACTTTGAGACTGAACAAAACATCTAAAATTCATTTGTAACCTTTTGGTGGCACGTGCAATCATCCCCAGGCTAAAAGTTGTCGAAATATCAACGAAGCTGACACCCTTTGCAGCGTCTTTGCGTGTTTTTTATGTGATTTTTTTTTTGCCCCAATGCAGTCAGCCTGATGTATTTTGAAGGCACCATTAGTAAAAAAAAAAAAAAAAAAAAAAAATGCAGAGACAAACAAAACATATCGAGATCGACTTTCGTTATAATTTCTTACTTAGCTCTTCTTCTTGTGAGTCTCCTCTGGTCCAGTTTCCAGTGGAGAACACTCGAGGATTTTGAGTCGAACCTTCCACGCGGGACACCTCCAGGCGAAGGGTTAGACAATACCTATAATTAGCGTGAGGAATTGCGCGCACACACACACACACACACACACACACACACACACACACACACACACACACACACACACACACACACACACACACACACACACACACACACACACACACACACACACACACACACCGGGACTGAAATAATTCAAATATCCCTGCGCTGCGGATCGGTACTCCAACTCTCGTGGGCGGGGAGTTGGGTGTGTGTGTGCGTGTAAGGTCACAACATTACCCATAGATCGGTCATATATAAGCTCTGAGCTCTTTTCCGGGAGGGAAATAGCTGTCGATCACGAGTCCAACACGTGATCCAAGACCATGGTGAATCACATACACGGAGGGTAGGAACCTACATGATACAATATATACATATATATATATATATATATATATATATATATATATATATATATATATATATATATATATATATATGGTGTTCGAGGAAAAGTATCGAAATAAGGGTCGTATTTTACAGCGAATCATTTCCCAAACCTACCGAGCGTCGCATCCCTTTATGGAATACCGCGTCTCTCTGCCAGTGATACTTGAGTACCAATTTGGTACTCACACTTGACTCTGGAACCCAGGTATATTGCTTAAACCTCAGACACTAGACTGCTACTTCGTCATTTGCCGATACTCGACGTCTGTCGAGGACCTCAGACAGCCACGTGGGGCCGCATGCCTAGCTTGCATTCTGGAATCGTATGATTGGTTGATAATTTTTTTTAATTGTCGGTTGCTATATGTCGACAATACTGCGTTCGAGTGTTGTTAGTTTTTCTCTTGAAAATGTATATATTTTGAAAAAGATGTATATAAATGTATATATTTTGAAAAAAGTATATAAATGTGTATATTTTGAAAAAAATTGTCGGTTGCCATTTGTCGACAATACTACGTTCGAGTGTTGTTAGTTTTTCTCTTGAAAATGTATATATTTCTTCAATTAGAACCTGGGTTTCTATGCCTAGCCTGTATTCTGGAACCGTATGATGATTGGTTGAGAAAAATATTTTTTAAATTGCCAGTTGCTATTTGTCAACAATAACTCGCATGATGATTGGTTAAGAAGAATCGATTTTTTTTCTTCCTTTCCTGGTCTCTTCGTACCTTTAAGTATACTTCCTGATAAAAAAAAACATTTTGTATACTCATATACTCCCGAATGTAAAGGCAAAAATAGCCAGAATGGATAACGAATCGAATAAGCGTGAATGAATGCTCATCACATTAAAGAAAAAAAAATCCGAATTTCCTAGTGCCTGGGGGAAGAAGGAGGAGGAGGAGGAGGAGGAGGGGGGGAGATAACCGCGTGGAAACGAACGTACCCAGACGATTCCCGGCCTCCAGA
The DNA here is from genome assembly GCF_046742065.1 of Oratosquilla oratoria. NCBI lineage: Eukaryota > Metazoa > Arthropoda > Malacostraca > Stomatopoda > Squillidae > Oratosquilla > Oratosquilla oratoria. Next base: position 2,395,905 of record NC_134818.1, read on the forward strand.
CAGACATCACCTTGGTACCGAAGTACCTCGGCCTTCCTTATACGGCGCTGTTGGCAGACAAGATGTCCTCGTTTGTTTTTGTGATTTGTGTGTGTGTGTGTGTGTGTGTGTGTGTGTGTGTGTGTGTGTGTGTGTGTGTGTGTGTGTGTGTGGATGTCTACAGACACCATAACCATCGCAATTATGACAACGACGATCATCACCATCGATGCTATCGCAATAACCATATCTACGTCCATATAGTGGATGCAGAAACACTATTTACATAGGTGCCAATACAATACTGCAGTTACATACACTAGCAATAACACAAACCAACAAGTACTTTTACCAGGATCACAAGTCCTCACAATAACACACCACTGTTGTCAAAATCATTCTCAAGTTCCTTATATCTGTTTTATTTTTCATTTTTACAAAATTTATTATTAATTATTATTATTATTATTATTATCATTATTATCATTATCATTATTATCATTATTATCATTATTATCATTATTATTATTATTATTATTATTATTATTATTATTATTATTATTATTATTATTATTATTATTATTATTATTATCATTATTATTATTATTATTATTATTATTATTATTATTAAATATACGTTCCTTACTATTTGAAAATAGCAAAACTTTGTGACGTCATGTCGGGGCTTGTTTTATCGTCCTATATATTTTTGTTCTACTCAGATATTCAGTTAAACTATTTACACCTAAATTTTCCTTACTCGAGATTGTATTGGATATTTGTGACGTCATGTCGGTGATAGAATTCTCGTCCGCTGATTGGCTAGTGAGTCGGGCGCCAGGATTTTCAGTTTGGAAAATAAGTAGCGTCTACAAGTTTTAGATTCGAATACGATTGCTTGATACTGGCGGTCAAAGAATTACACGGTAGTAATTAGATGATATTAAGGATAAAATATAAATATTGATAATTATGTGAAGGTTGGTATTGGTTGAAGTCTTAGTATATTATCTAAAGTACCATCTTGGCGTGTTCAACCAATGAACCAGTATAGAAGTTAAGGCGATCAAATATTTACTTTTATTTTTTGGTAGCATTTGAATATAATTGTATTATCTCTTATCCATGACACTAGGCTGATAACAAGAGGCTGGTGACGTCATATCAGCAAAGTTATAGAATTATGGCTTTGAAAAGACGAGGAACAAGCCAAGCACATACCTATATTCGTCACATACCTTGAACACTGAGGTTACGAGACATGGTAGCCATTCCAATGGTACTGTATATTTACAACGAGAAAGCAAAGCAAGGTTTGTATCACTAATCATTTCCATATGTTTGCATTGTGTTTGTATTGGATGGGGGTACGGGATTTTTTTTTTCTGAAATATCAAGGGGTACTGAGGACAATGAAAAAAATTAAGAATCACTGTTCTAATGTGTCTAGGTAGTCAGGGAAAATGAGAGTGGCCATAATTTTCACTATATGACGGAGATCCAGTAAAACCAGAACGTACACACACACACACACACACACACACATATATATATATATATATATATGTCTAAACAGAAATGTAGCAGGTACTTTCCTGAAGAGGGCTACAGTTGGCAGTCGAAACATAGAATCTTCTTTTATTCAAAGTTTTTCTGCAACTGTGGGTTTCTTGTGTTATTATATATATATATAATATATATATATATATATATATATATATATATATATACTGTATACATATGTACGTATATATGGAGGTATGGAGATATCTGTAATCAAAAGAGACCGAGAGGGGCCTAGGAGCTGCCCGTTTACGCGAGCAAAAAGCTGTGTAATGGATGACATTCTCCTGCTGCCACTGATGGTGGATTTCGTTTTTGCCCGCAATGTTTTCTTTTTTTTATTCCCCTTTCATTTCTTGTGTGTGTGTGTGTGTGTGTGCGTGCGTGTGTGTGTGTGTGTGTGTGTGTTTATCCCGGAAGTGTCACTGAACTTCGCTCTGTAACTATATGAGCTATGTCAAAAGTGTACGGTTCGTTTAAAAAAGTACCATCTAATATCACCATATGGGTGTATACTGCTTGTGTGTGCGTATGTACACACATACACACACACACACACACACACACACACACACACACACACACACACACACACACACACACACACACATATGGATGAAGTTCTTCCCCGATCCTGATTGGGGTCCTTGTATACCTCACAAATCTGTGTAAACGACCGCCTTCCCACACGATGTTGCTTTGACCTTTGTTTGTGCAAATGACGAAAAAATTGACAGGTTTACTAAAGAGAATGGGAAACGGAACTGTCTACAAAAAGTGAAGTGTTCAGGCCATAGGACTGACCACTGAACAACTTCTACAAGAAAAAAAAGTAGTTTTACAACAAGATCAGTTATATAGGTAGAGACGTGTTCCGGCCTCAGGGTTTGGCCAGAGTTTGAGTAGTTAAGTAACTACTTCAGAAAACCGTGTCAAGTCGATTGTTGAACAGTATTCTCGACTGTGCTCGTATACGATAAAAAGGTGTCTATCTGCGTAGATGTGTAAGATTATACGATAGCATATTGGCTATCTACAAAGGGTGATAATTGCTCATATCTCAGGATGACCAGAACCTCAGATATCAAGTTAGACATGTAGAGTAGACCATATCGTTCCATAACTGAATCAAATGGCCTACCAGCGTTTCACAACCTTTTTACCCTTGCGTAACCTTTCAAATAAATTGCTTGTCTCAAGGAACCCCTGCAAAAAAAAAAAAAAAAAAAAAAAAGCACACACATATACCATGTCCTTCTCATTTTATTTTCATCGTAATAATAGGTTAGATAGGATGATGTCTATATTACATTATTACAATAACCAAGAATATGTCGTGCGTGTTTAATTATATTACTTATGTGAAATTAAATGAATAATCAAAAGTGCATTAGCTTATCTCACTTGTTCTCGCGGAACCCTTAGGGACCTTTTGCGGAACCTTAGGGTTCTGCGGAACCCTGGTTGAGAGACGCTGTGGCCTACAGTCGTTTCTACAACTTTTTAGAAAAACTCCGTTACACCCGAGGTTTCATAATGCTATCTAATGACATTATTTTTATATATGAACATGATATAGAAATGTTACAATATATTTTAAAGTTTATAGTAATGATTATAAACCTTTGCAAAGGAAAGTAGCAATATTATAAAATCTAGTTATTCCAGAGCTGTCCTTCATGCACGTAAAATTAATATTGACCTTTTTCAAATGAAAAACAAAATTTTGAATATACAAGTAACATCCAGAAATAAGGAAACAAGATGTTAAAGCCGTATGAATATGGTGAACGGCTATCTCCCTTGTTGAAACCTTTAACTCGTTTGAATACCTCAGATCCCGCACTCGTAAATACACACACACACACACACACACACACACACACACACACACACACACACACACACACACACGCAAACACACACACACACACACATAAATATATATATGTGTGTGTGTGTGTGTGTGTATTTCAACAAGAACCCACTGCGTTGGATAATAAGAAATTAAATAGACGATATCCATATATTTCGATCCATTTGATTTCTTCTTATCCAACACAGTGGATTCTTGTTGAAATTTACGTATGTGTTACATTACTTTGTAGTATATATATATATATATATATATATATATATATATATATATACATATATATATATATATATACATACATATATATATATATATATATATATATATATATATATATATATATGATATCACAAAACCAAAATGTAGTTGTACGTCTGTAAAATATTTGAATATAACTCACTGTCGGAGAAACGAAGATCTGCATATTTCGACCACACCTGTGGTCCTCTTCAGCAGATAAGTACAAATATATTCATGTCATCTAACCTTTGTACTTATCTGCTGAAGAGGACCACAGCTGTCGTCGAAATATACAGATAGTCTGTTTCTTTTGCTGTTTCTCCGACAGTGGGATATATATATATATATTTATATATATATATATATATATATATATATATATATATATATATATACATACATACATACATACATACATGCATACATACATACATATACCAAGGCTTTTTCCCCCTTACAAGGGAGGTAGCCAAAAAGGAAAAGGCATAAAATCATTCCCACCCATTCCATCCCTGAATACACTCCACACCCCTCCACCCTCCCTCTCATTTTAGCACCTCCTGGATGACGGGTCATCCCTGCACCTTGTCCACTGCCCTGGGTCAGAAGCAGTGTCGCAAGACACAGCACATCCACAGCAAGGCCGCTTCATTAAATCGGCAACCCCCCTCTCCGTCCCCCCATGCTTAAAGGAGAAGACGGGGAGAAATCCCTTCGGGCTGCGTCAAATTTGCTAACACATACTACCTCACCCCCCCATCCCCCCGCCCATTCCACCTCATGCATCACAACATCATCCATATATAACCATTCTCCCTATCCAACACAGTGGGTTCTTGTTATATGTGTATATATATATAATATATATATATAATATATATATATAATATATATATATATATATACATATGTGTTTGTGTGTGTGTGTGTGCATATATGCATGTATATATTTACATATCGTGCCAACAGTAATAACAACGAATTACGAATTGACAGAATTGGAGTGATCGAATACCCAATTTGCACAAAAGTAATTAAATCGCGTTTTTATTCAATGAGAAGCAATCTAGGGGCAAGGGAAAGTGGTTCCGGTCTCTCCTCAGACAACAACCTATGTACGTTCATGCACAGTATGTATTCTTTAACCTCCAGTTCACCATTTGCTATTTCATCCTTTTTGTCGCGGACACCGCAATCGAGTATGGGTGTTTGTCATCCGCGTTGTCTCATTCTCCAGTGTTGACGACGCCGTACAGAAATAACGCGATATTCCTACCCTGTTGATACTCACGGTCTTTGGGGGTATGTGTAAATGAATTCCTAGCGTATAAGACGCGGCCGGGGGCGCTGAGAAATAGGTGGAGCTGTCAACTTCGTGTATGTATTTGTGGGGCCGGACGGGAGAGGGGGTAGATGATGGAGGAGGTAGGTTGGTGGGGGTGGTTGTCTGTTGCAATGTGAAACCCGACTCTGGTTGGTCCCTCCGTGGACTCTTCAGTGTCTCCTGGTGTGATCTGCTACGGTTCCGCTGTGTCTGAAATTTTCTTCGCTGTGTGAATGATCAGAAAGTTTACAATTTTGGTTTTCTTTATTATTATTATTATTATTATCATTTTTTTTTTCCCTCTCTGTTTACTGAGTAAAGGACATTGAATCCAGAATGCATTTGGGAATTTATTTGTTGATTTATTTATTTGTCTATTTATTAATATGTTTATCTATTTATTTTTATTTGTGTCTTATGTTTATTTATTTATTTATATTTACGTATCTATATCTGTTTATATTTATTTGTAAATTTAATAATTTATTTGTTATTAATGTCTTTATTTACTTTTTCACTTGCTTATTTATTTATCTATTTATCTTTATATTTATTTATTTATTTGGTTATTGATTAATCTATTTACTTGTTTACCTGTTTTCTTTATTTATCTTTTTATTTATATTTTATCTATTTATCTTTTTATTTATATTTAATTTATTCATTCATTTATTAGTTCATTCGTTTATTCATTTTTGAAAAAAGCTAATGATATTTTCACAAGTTTGGAGCTTAAATAGAGGGATTTTTAATAACAATCTCCACTTTCCCAGTTATTCGAGTTTGAGTTCTGCCCAGGGTTGAAAATTTCAGCATTGCTGTACTGCAAGCCGGCTCCCCAAGTCCTGGTGGGCTAGGATTTTTTCGGGTTGTGTGTCTTTGTGTGTGTGTGTGTCTGTGTGTGTGTGTGTGTATGTGTGTGTGTCAGAACACAGCATTACCTATGGTTCCGACCAAATATGAACTCTGAGCTTTCGTCTGGGAGGGTAATAGCTGTCGATCAAAACTCGTGGTGAATCACACACACACACACACACACACACACACACACACACACACACACACACACACACACACACACACACACACACACACACACACACACGCACACACACACACACACACACACACACACACACACACACACACACACACACACACACACACACACACATTTATATGTACACACACATGTACAATCACCCATACACACACACACGTAGACACACACACATATGTACACACGTACATGTACACATACACGCACACCGGCTTTCTAGTGTGGTGGTATCGCACAGCTGAATAAAGTTGTCTGGTGTCAACTCCTATCGTGGATTGACCACTTGGTTGTCCCTTTCTGCCTGATGATCACAACCCGTCAATCAATCAATCAATCAATTAATCAATCAATCATTTGGTCAGATTTTTTTTCTGCTATGTGAAGGCGATTTTTAACCTTTCCTTTGCTTTCCTCTCATATTTTGTTCTAACGCAAAGTGATGCTGATTGAAGGACTTTGCCCATAG
>NC_134818.1:2402912-2407912 GCF_046742065.1 Oratosquilla oratoria
AATATTGATGATTATGCGAAGGTTGGTATTGGTTGAAGTCTAGTATATTATCTAAAGTACCATCTTGGCGTATTTGAACTATTAATCAGTATAGAAGTCAAGACGATAAAATCCTTTTATATTTTTGGTAGCATTTGAATATAATTGTATTATCTCTTATCCATGACACTAGGCTGATAACAAGAGGCTGGTGACGTCATATCAGCAAAGTTATAGAATTATGGCTTTGAAAAGACGAGGAACAAGCCAAGCACATACCTATATTCGTCACATACCTTGAACACTGAGGTTACGAGACATGGTAACCAGTCCAATGGTACTGTTTATTTACAACGAGAAAGCAAAGCAAGGTTTGTATCACTAATCATTTCCATATGTTTGCATTGTATTTGTATTGGATGGGGGTACGGGAATTTTTTTTTTCTAAAATATCAAGGGGTACTGAGGACAATGAAACAATTAAGAATCACTGTTCTAATGTGTCTAAGTAGTCAGGGAAAATGAGAGTGGCCATCATTTTCATTATATGTCGGAGAGATCCAGTTAAAGCAGAACGTACACACACACACACACACACACACACACACACACACACACACACACACACACACACACACACACACACACACACACACACACATATATATATATATGTCTAAACAGAAATGTAGCAGGTACTTTCCTGAAGAGGGCTACAGTTGGCAGTCGAAATATAGAATCTTCTTTTATTCAATTTTTTTCTGCAACTGTGGGTTTCTTGTGTTATTATATTATATATATATATATATATATATATATATATATATATATATATATATATATATATATATATATATATACTGTATACATATGTACGTATATATGGAGGTATGGAGATATCTGTAATCAAAAGAGACCGAGAGGGGCCTAGGAGGTGCCCGTTTACGCGAGCAAAAAGCTGTGTAATGGATGACATTCTCCTGCTGCCACTGATGGTGGATTTCGTTTTTGCCCGCAATGTTTTCTTTTTTTTATTCCCCTTTCATTTCTTGTGTGTGTGTGTGTGTGTGTGTGTGTGTGTGTGTGTGTGTGTGTGTGTGTGTGTGTGTGTGTGTGTGTGTGTGTGTGTGTGTGTGTGTGTGTGTGTGTGTTTATCCCGGAAGTGTCACTGAACTTCGCTCTGTAACTATATGAGCTATGTCAAAAGTGTACGGTTCGTTTAAAAAAGTACCATCTAATATCACCATATGGGTGTATACTGCTTGTGTGTGCGTATGTACACACACACACACACACACACACACACACACACACACACACACACACACACACACACACACACACACACACACACACACACACACACACACACACACACACACACACACACATATGGATGAAGTTCTTCCCCGATCCTGATTGGGGTCCTTGTATACTCACAAATCTGTGTACACGACCGCCTTCCCACACGATGTTGCTTTGACCTTTGTTTGTGCAAATGACGAAAAAATTGACAGGTTTGCTAAAGAGAATGGGAAACGGAACTGTCTACAAAAAGTGAAGTGTTCAGGCCATAGGACTGACCACTGAACAACTTCTACAAGAAAAAAAAGTAGTTTTACAACAAGATCAGTTATATAGGTAGAGACGTGTTCCGGCCTCAGGGTTTGGCCAGAGTTTGAGTAGTTAAGTAACTACTTCAGAAAACCGTGTCAAGTCGATTGTTGAATAGTATTCTCGACTGTGCTCGTATATGATAAAAAGGTGTCTATCTGCGTAGATGTGTAAGATTATACGATAGCATATTGGCTATCTACAAAGGGTGATAATTGCTCATATCTCAGGATGACCAGAACCTCAGATATCAAGTTAGACATGTAGAGTAGACCATATCGTTCCATAACTGAATCAAATGGCCTACCAGCGTTTCACAACCTTTTTACCCTTGCGTAACCTTTCAAATAAATTGCTTGTCTCAAGGAACCCCTGCAAAAAAAAAAAAAAAAAAAAAAAGCACACACATATACCATGTCCTTCTCATTTTATTTTCATCGTAATAATAGGTTAGATAGGATGATGTCTATATTACATTATTACAATAACCAAGAATATGTCGTGCGTGTTTAATTATATTACTTATGTGAAATTAAATGAATAATCAAAAGTGCATTAGCTTATCTCACTTGTTCTCGCGGAACCCTTAGGGACCTTTTGCGGAGCCCTGTTTGAGAAACGCTGTGGCCTACAGTCGTTTCTACAACTTTTTAGAAAAACTCCGTTACACCCGAGGTTTCATAATGCTATCTAATTACATTATTTTTATATATGAACATGATATAGAAATGTTACAATATATTTTAAAGTTTATAGTAATGATTATAAACCTTTGCAAAGGAAAGTAGCAATATTATAAAATCTAGTTATTCCAGAGCTGTCCTTCATGCACGTAAAATTAATATTGACCTTTTTCAAATGAAAAACAAAATTTTGAATATACAAGTAACATCCAGAAATAAGGAAACAAGATGTTAAAGCCGTATGAATATGGTGAACGGCTATCTCCCTTGTTGAAACCTTTAACTCGTTTGAATACCTCAGATCCCGCACTCGTAAATACACACACACACACACACACACACACACACACACACACACACACACACACACACACACACACACACACACACACACACACACACACACACATAAATATATATATGTGTGTGTGTGTGTGTGTGTGTATTTCAACAAGAACCCACTGCGTTGGATAATAAGAAATTAAATAGACGATATCCATATATTTCGATCCATTTGATTTCTTCTTATCCAACACAGTGGATTCTTGTTGAAATTTACGTATGTGTTACATTACTTTGTAGTATATATATATATATAATATATATATATATATATATATATATATATACATATATATATATACATACATATATATATAATATATATATATATATATATATATATTCACAAAACTAAAATGTATTTGCACGTTTGTAAAATGTAGAAATATAACCCACTGTCGGAGAAACGAAGATCTGCATATTTCGACCACACCTGTGGTCCTCTTCAGCAGATAAGTACAAATATATTCATGTCATCTAACCTTTGTACTTATCTGCTGAAGAGGACCACAGCTGTCGTCGAAATATACAGATAGTCTGTTTCTTTTGCTGTTTCTCCGACAGTGGGATATATATATATATATATATACATATTTATATATATATATATATATATATATATATATATATACATACATACATACATGCATACATACATACATATACCAAGGCTTTTTCCCCCTTACAAGGGAGGTAGCCAAAAAGGAAAAGGCATAAAATCATTCCCACCCATTCCATCCCTGAATACACTCCACACCCCTCCACCCTCCCTCTCATTTTAGTACCTCCTGGATGACGGGTCATCCCTGCACCTTGTCCACTGCCCTGGGTCAGAAGCAGTGTCGCAAGACACAGCACATCCACAGCAAGGCCGCTTCATTAAACCGGCAACCCCCCTCTCCGTCCCCCCATGCTTAAAGGAGAAGACGGGGAGAAATCCCTTCGGGCTGCGTCAAATTTGCTAACACATACTACCTCACCCCCCCATCCCCCCGCCCATTCCACCTCATGCATCACAACATCATCCATATATAACCATTCTCCCTATCCAACACAGTGGGTTCTTGTTATATGTGTGTATATATATATATATATATATATATATATATATATATATGTATATATACATATGTGTGTGTGTGTGTGTGTGTGTGCATATATGCATGTATATATTTACATATCGTGCCAACAGTAATAACAACGAATTACGAATTGACAGAATTGGAGTGATCGAATACCCAATTTGCACAAAAGTAATTAAATCGCGTTTTTATTCAATGAGAAGCAATCTAGGGGCAAGGGAAAGTGGTTCCGGTCTCTCCTCAGACAACAACCTATGTACGTTCATGCACAGTATGTATTCTTTAACCTCCAGTTCACCATTTGCTATTTCATCCTTTTTGTCGCGGACACCGCAATCGAGTATGGGTGTTTGTCATCCGCGTTGTCTCATCTCCAGTGTTGACGACGCCGTACAGAAATAACGCGATATTCCTACCCTGTTGATACTCACGGTCTTTGGGGGTATGTGTAAATGAATTCCTAGCGTATAAGACGCGGCCGGGGGCGCTGAGAAATAGGTGGAGCTGTCAACTTCGTGTATGTATTTGTGGGGCCGGACGGGAGAGGGGGTAGATGATGGAGGAGGTAGGTTGGTGGGGGTGGTTGTCTGTTGCAATGTGAAACCCGACTCTGGTTGGTCCCTCCGTGGACTCTTCAGTGTCTCCTGGTGTGATCTGCTACGGTTCCGCTGTGTCTGAAATTTTCTTCGCTGTGTGAATGATCAGAAAGTTTACAATTTTGGTTTTCTTTATTATTATTATTATTATTATCATTTTTTTGTTTTATTCCCTCTCTGTTTACTGAGTAAAGGGCATTGAATCCAGAATGCATTTGGGAATTTATTTGTTGATTTATTTATTTGTCTATTTATTAATATGTTTATCTATTTATTTTTATTTGTGTCTTATGTTTATTTATTTATTTATATTTACGTATCTATATCTGTTTATATTTATTTGTAAATTTAATAATTTATTTGTTATTAATGTCTTTATTTACTTTTTCACTTGCTTATTTATTTATCTATTTATCTTTATATTTATTTATTTATTTGGTTATTGATTAATCTATTTACTTGTTTACCTATTTCTTTATTTATCTTTTTATTTATATTTTATCTATTTATCTTTTTATTTATATTTAATTTATTCATTCATTTATTAGTTCATTCGTTTATTCATTTTTGAAAAAAGCTAATGATATTTTCACAAGTTTGGAGCTTAAATAGAGGGATTTTTAATAACAATCTCCACTTTCCCAGTTATTCGAGTTTGAGTTCTGCCCAGGGTTGAAAATTTCAGCATTGCTGTACTGCAAGCC
>NC_134818.1:2412912-2422912 GCF_046742065.1 Oratosquilla oratoria
ACGAACAATTTGTAAATTTGTATTACATAATACCTCCAATTATTGGTTTGACGGTTGGCAAGTTACCATATTTTTTTAGAGAATTTGTAAGTTGATGTTTGGGAGGAAGTTCTTTGTTGAATGGATTTTAATATTTGAAAACCTTGCGTGCGCACATTTTTTCTTTGTGTGCGCTTCTTGTAAAACGTGCGCATGCGCACAGCTTACAGGAAACGTCAGTTGCTATAAAGGATTACAAAAGAGGATCATACCGACAGAAGACCTTTTGGTCCATAACTAGGCCGGATGCGAAAAAATTATAATAATGATAAATAGATAAAATTATAAGAATATAAATAATGATATAATAAATAAATGCATAGGTGTGTGTTCACAATGACGAGATTTTCGATGCCTCGGCTATTGACACCGTGAACTCTCTGTAGTCCGATGCGATCAGTATTGATGAAACTGCTACTTCGGTATTGTCAATAAATATTTATTGTGCATTTGGGATCCTGGAAACGACTACATTCACTAAAAACATTCGTCCACAAGTCCGGCGCAATTGCTTTTGTGTGTGTGATGTGGCACGACTTCGTGTCACATAACACGGTGAGTTGGCACTTCGTGTGTCAGTTTCGTGCCCATGACTTGTTGTTTGGCGGTACGGATCGTGTCATCGTCGTCTTGTCCCAGCCCGGCGGTGGGGACCGGGGGGGCGGGGGGGGGGGGGAGGTGTCTGTGTTGCGATTTTTTTGTGTGTTATCGGTTACCTGACCACCTGACAAGGAGGTGGCGCCATCTCTTGTTGCGCCCGAGAGTTTGTTCGAGTCCTCTCTGATGTTTTTTTTTTTTTTTTATTATAGGTTTATTCAACAATATTAAATACAATTAGACATACATATATACATTTTTTTTTACAAAATTGGTAGTTGAAAAGGGAGAGCGTCGATCTGAATTTTTATCAGTTCCTTCGTTGGGGAAGGGTTATTTCCTTTTAATGAATAAAATCGCTCGGAGGTAGCCAAGTTAGATGTCTACAGTGCACCATAAAGAAGTGTATTCTTTGCGATGGTGGAGACTTCCGTTGAATGAATTTATAACACTAACCAGATTTATCTTTTCTAAAGCTTGTCACCGTATATCAAACTAGGCAGGCCTAACACACTCAAAACAAACTTTTGGTCGCAGATTAGAGCCTCCTGGTGTAAACGCTCCCCGCATTTCTTCCTTTTTTGTGTGTGAGAATTGCACAACCCGCACGACAAAGTAAATTGTGACGCTGACGTCGCTGGAGACGGGCCAATCGAGGGCACAATTCTTGCGAAGATGTTCTACGAAGACGATGACATCGGAGGGAAATACTGGCGAATTTGGGCCAGTTCGGACGAAGCCACGAGATTTAGTTGCTCTGTAGGAGCCGTGAAGGCGTACATAGTGGCATACATTATGGCTTTTCTTTGTGTATGTATATGTGTATATATATATATATATATATATATATATATATATATATATAATTATATATATATATATATATATATATATATATATATATATATATTCATATATGTGTCTAAACAGAGATGTAGTAGCACATTTGTAGACAACATAAAAGAAACCCAAAGTCGGAGAAAATAAATTTCGAATAAAAAACAAAAAAAATCTATATTTCGGCTACCAACTGTAGCCCTCTTCAGGAAAGTGGGTTTCTTGTTATAATATATATATATATATATATATATATATATATATATATATGTATATATATATATATATATATACATATACATATACATATACACATATACATGCATACATACATAATCACATGGAAAATCACCACTACTGGAGTGAACAATAAAAAGAAACGGAAGATCTATATGTTTCGCCTGCTGACTGCATTCCTCTTCAGGATACTACTGACGAGGAATTCAGACAAAGGTCGAAAGATATAGATCTTACGTTTCTTCACTTTTATTTTTTCACTGCGATAGTGATGTTCCCGTGTGATTTAGAAACGTGTTACTGCGTTTTGCTCCAGTGATATGTACACACACACACATACACACACACACACACACACACACACACACACACACACACACACACACACACACACACACACACACACACACACACACACACACACACACACACACACACACACACACACACACACACACACACACACACACGCACACACATAAGATGACCCGTCCATGTATAAAATCTCCTGTTATGTTTGAGTTGTTAGCTTTGTGATCAAGACCCTGCGGGTCGAAACGTTAAAGCGTGAAATTCCTCCATTACTCCTCGTCTGCTTCTTCCACCTTCAGTCTTATTTTTCATAATGTAGTCAACATATACATATGCATACATATATATATATATATATATATATATATATATATATGTATATACCCCGTATATATCTGCCCTATACGAGATAAATGAGAGCCATTTCTTCTCGTCTGTCTATTCCATTGTATTTCGTCAACGATAAGCATCGCTTTTGTCCACAGCGATTGTATCGCAGCGAAGACTTGTACTCATTATCGCTATCACCAAGCGATTTTTTCAGCCGACGAAAAGGGTTAATCCTCAACTATCATAGGTCAAGAGGATCTAATTGTTCATCGTAATTGCTGTTTCGTCTTTTACTGGCTTGAGACCCACAGCTTCCCTGTAGCCAGTGACAGGCGCGGATGCAGGAATGTTTTTTTTTTTTTTTTTTTTTTTTTGGGGTGGGTGGGTCGAACCGATAAGCGATACTTGAAACACGCCGATATTTTAACCCCAAGAATAATGCTGTTGGCTTGGAGATTGGTCCAGAAACCTAAATCTGTTTTGCTCATAATTGTATGTAAAATCATATATAATTCACAAATATAACTCAAATCATAAATTCGCACTAAAATGTTTTTATCCAAGGAAAATAAAATTCGAGATGAGTGTACTATACTCGGGGCGTTGGGGGGGTGGGGGTGGCCCCCCCCTTTTTTTTTTTTTTTTTTTTTTCGAAATTTGCTCCCTTGTATCCGCACCTGGCTAGTGACGGTCCATTGGCCTTTCAAGAGATCTCTCTGGGAAGAAACTTTTTGCTTGTTGTTTGTCTTGCATTAGTGTCGATTTGTTTCAATGTTACTGATTAGGACAAGGAGAAGAGCGATCACCAGATATTAGTATTTCTTGTGTGGAGAACTGGAGGTTGAGAGCGAAGTTGATAACGACAGAAATCTTTGGACCCGAGTCGGAGTTCCAAGGCTTCAAGGTGGAAATGCGGGTGTTGTTAGGTTTTGTCGATACACAGCGAAGAGACGAGTTCCTCTTACAGGCACGCTAAGAGGAGTACACGATATTGCTCCGTCATCTGGTTAAATATGTTGAATAGAATAGTTGATCGTGAATGAAGTTTATGTAACCTCATCACCGGTCACAGAATTTGGCTCTACCATCCCCCCTCCATCTCAATTCTTGCCCCCGAACTCTTTGCTACTCTTGTCACTTTACACCTTTTGTTGCTAAGACGGTCACGAGTAGAAGTGCAGAGACAATTATCAGACTCTATCTGGCGTTAGAACCATCCTTGACTATGAGGTACAGTTTTGGTCTCCGTCTTATAGAATGCATATCGATTCACTGGAATCAGCACAGAGGAGAATGACCAAAATTATACAAACTCTATCTGGCGTTAGAACCACCCTTGACTATGAGGTACAGTTTTGGTCTCCTTCCTATAGAATGTACTGTATATTGATTCACTAAAAATCAGTACAGAGGAGAATGACCAAAATGATACATGGCCTCAGAAATTTACCTTACGAGAACAGCCTTCGGCATCTTAACTTACACTCTCTGGAAAGACGCAGTGTGGGGTGATCTAATAGAGGTGTTCAAGTGGATCAAAGGCTTTGACAAGGGTGACGCAAACAAGGTCATCATATTAAGACAACAGGACAGGACTTGCATAAATATATTTAGATTGGACAAATTTAGATTTAAGAAGGAAATAGGCAAGAATTGGTTTACTAATAGGGTGGTCAACGAATGGAATAGACCTAGTAACCATGTAGCCTAGTGAGTACTGAAACTATCGGTTGTTTTAAGAAACGGTTAGACAACTTTATGGATGGGGATGACAGGTGGCAATGGACATGGAACTGCCAAGTGTCGGCCTTATGGTCTCTTGCAGTCTCCTTCATTTTATGTTGAACGGACACTGATATGCTAAGAATAGTATTTACGTCACGACCATGGTTTTCTCATGTTTGGTGGCAACCACTCCTCTTGTCATCGTCGTCTTCCTCTCATCGTATCCCACATTCGTTTTTAATGTCCTTCCTACTCGAACCCTTGGCAACAGCTTTCTCGTCTTCCTTCTCAACCAACGATTTCGTTTCTTTTCTATTTTTAGGAGAACCTTCACCATTACCCTTGTCTTTTCTCCACGCTTTCCTTCAAGAGGGAAAAGGTGGTATTCTTAAAAAAATATTTCCTTATATAAATCCTTGGAAGGGAAAGACTTATATAAGGAGAGAATTTTTTAAAGAATACCACCGTAAGAATCTTACGATTGTATTCTTAAAAAAAGAAAAGATATTTCCTGATATAAATCTTTCCCTTCCAAGAATTTATACAAGATTTATAAAAGGAAAGATTTTTTAAGAATACCACCGTAAGAATCTTACGGTGGTATTCTTAAAAAATTCTTTCCTTATATAAATCTTTCCCTTCCAAGAATTTATATAAGATTTGTATAAGGAAAGATTTTTTACCACCGTAAGAACCTTACGGTGGTATTCTTAAAAAAATATATTTCCTTATATAAATCTTGTATAAATTCTTGGAAGGGAAAGATTTATATCAGGAATTTATATAAGATTTATATAAGCAAAGTTTTTTTTTTTTTAAGAATACCACCGAAACATTCTTTCCAGACTTTAACTCTTGTGTCATACATACCCAGCAATCACGTAGGTCAAATATATCACATTTTCTTACTCTGCACTTAATGAATACCCAACCCCTTTGTCATTAATCCCATGGTACGATGCTCAATCTCACCGTGATATGGTCCTCAAGGATAGAAGCGCTAGTGCAGAGTTTCCCAATCCTCTCCGACCATAGCACCCCCTGTTGTCCTGTCTAAGCAGTCTAGTACCCCTATCTTGTTATTAGAAGGATAAAAGAAAGCGAAGTGTAGTGCTTGGTGATTTATTTTCTTGATTCCTTAGAACTGAAACAAATTAGAAATATTCTTTTTAGAAGAAATAAGAACACATTAGAAAAGTAAAATAGCATGGAAAAAGTCAAATATGCACAACTGGGTAATCAATGATACATACTATATCAATGTGATTTTTGTGTGTATCTCAACAACCCCGTATAATTGATTTCAGCACCCCCAGGTTGTGAAACGCTGAGCTACGCAGTTCTCGGCGATGAAATTCAGTGACATTGGCTTCTTTCATGTCTCGTCCTCCCCCCCCCCCCCGCCCTTTCGCCAAACTTGAACTTCCAAGTTTCCCACCTGCCCGTCCGTCTGTTCATCTTCTTTATCTGCACCATCTGAGTTTCCCTCCTCCTCCTCCTCCTCCTCCTCCTCCTCCTCCTCCCTTCCTCCATTTTCTTCCTCCTTCGTCATGCATTTTCGTTAACCCCCGTTTTCTAATTCTATTCTTTTATTTGTTATTTTTCTTTATATTACGTTTCATTCCCTATTTCTCTCCTAATTATTTATCCTCTTACCCCATTGCGTACATTTTGTTGGGCAGTACTCGGTATTTCTTCCACCTTTCCCATCATCATAATTCTCTTTTTACTGTCATTCTTCTTCTGTCCTCCTCCTCCTCCTCCTCCTCCTCCTCCTCCTCCTCCTCCTCCTCCTCCTCTTCCTCCTCCTCCTCCTGTGTTTGTTTCCTTTTTGTCATATTGTATCGTGGTTATTCTATTTTCATCTGAAATTCTCCCTCTTCCCCCTCTGCTTATTCTTGCCACTCCTCCTCCTCCTCCTCCTCTTCCTCCTCCTCCTCCTCCTCCTCCTCCTCCTCCTCCTCCTCCTTCTCTTCTTCCTCCTCTTCATTTCCAACCATTTTTCTCATCATTCGCCACACTTCCTCGTTCATTCCGTCTCCATCCTACTCCCTCTCCCTAAAATTATCTCTCCTCGCGCACACACACACTCACTCACACACACACACACACACACACACACACACACACACACACACACACACACACACACACACACACACACACACACACACACACACACACACACACACACAAACACACACACACACACATTCACTCACTCATTCTTTTACTTCCCTCTCTCTCTCTCTCTCTCTCTCTCTCTCTCTCTCTCTCTCTCTCTCTCTCTCTCTCTATATATATATATATATATATATATATATATATATATGTATATATATATGTGTATATATATATATATATGTATGTATGTATGCATCTATCTCTCACTCTCATTTTCTCTTTCTCTCACTTTCTGTCTTTACCCTTCACTCTTTCTCTTTCGCCCTCTCTGTGTATACGTTTGTGTGTATATCTGTGAGTGTGTGTATGTGTGTGTGTTTGTGTGTGCGCGCGCATGAGTGTGTGTGTATGTATGTGTGCGCGCGCTTATGTGTGTGTGTGCGTGCGTGCGCGCGTGCGTGCGTGCGTGCGTGCGTGCGTGCCTGCCTGTCTGCCTACCCCTCTGTCTTTCTGCTTGGAGCCGCCATTGGGTGCCCTTGTCTGTGCCGCCAGTGCCAAGACATTGCAACATCCGCCACTGTTGCACCACCGAACGCTGTTGCATGCAACATCAAACACCCTTTCAGCCTTCTGACCATGTACCATTTATCATTCGAATATGCTCACACCTTTGCCCTCGACGCACAAACAAGCAGGTGGCTTGGCTGTAGGTCAGTCAAGAGGCCTTATCTTGAAAGGCTACTAAATATGAACATTTTCGCCAGGGGGATTTTTTCTTTATTAAAGGGGATTTCTAGTATTATTAGCTTGTCCCGACGGAGTCCGAAAGTGAGGTATTGATATTGGGCAAGTTTGTCTCGTGTAAGTTTGATTAATATTACCATAAAATGGCTCGATCTCTTGCCAGGAAAATCTGCGAAAATGTTGGGCAGTGGTTCCTATGTAACCCCAAATAGATTTTGTAAGTCATTGGATCAAGATCAAGGTTAAGGACACTGAAATCTGAAAATTATTTTTGGCTCTAATAAAAAAAAAAAAAATGGACGATTTTCTTGGAGCCAGTTCTAAAATTATCTTTATCCTATATCTCAAGTGTAATCTGCATCACAACAACAAAACTTCAAAGTTTTAAGGAGCGTTTGGATGTTTTAGAGATTCAAAGTCTTCGATTCATTAAAAGAATTGATTCTGTGTTAGTTTGTTGTGAATGACACAATTCATTTATTTATATGTATTCATTAATTCATTTATTCATTTACTTAATTAATCTATTTATTGAATTATCTGTTAATTCATTTATATCCATATTCATTTATCTATTCATTTACTGAATGCAATTATTTATATACGTCATTATTCATTTGCTTGATTATTTTTTACAGCGCGGTTTGAAGAAGTGTTTCTACCTATTGTCTCATTAAACCTACTGTTTATTTTTTGTTTTGTATTAGGCCCAGTGGTGCTGTTGTTATTGTCTGTTGCAAATTTTCTGATATTTTATCCTCTAATGTTAGTGAACAATTGGACTGTATTCTTTGAGTTACATTTCTGTTTTTCCTCTTCTGGTAATTATATATCTTGCCAAAATGTTTCTTAATCTAATGATCTTGTAATCAATCTTTGCCATGTTAAAGTGAACTGATTATTAGATTGTGTTCTTGGTAAAGCCGGACACTTCTCTTTAAAAAATGCCCAACAATGAAGGGCTTAAGATTATCCGATTATGCGATTAATCGGATTCGCATTTTCGAAGCGGATAATCGAATCGGGTTAACCCCCAGCAAACGAATCGTA
This sequence comes from Oratosquilla oratoria, assembly GCF_046742065.1. Classification (NCBI taxonomy): domain Eukaryota; kingdom Metazoa; phylum Arthropoda; class Malacostraca; order Stomatopoda; family Squillidae; genus Oratosquilla; species Oratosquilla oratoria. The sequence continues at coordinate 2,420,908 of NC_134818.1, forward strand.
TAATCGGACTGCCGAATTTTTAAAGCAATTTGCGATTAATCCATGTCGATGCCTTTTTTTTTTTTTTTTTTTTTTGTAAACGGTAATTTGACCTCATTTTCTTTTTTCAAATCGTGCCCATCTCTGTCTTTGAAACTCGTGCTGGGAGAATTTTTCATCGATTTTGATCAAATTGACTTCAGACACTTCTCTTCAGCGCAAGGGATACCTCAGAACCAATGATTACAAAGAAATGGGATTATTCCATGGCAAGAATACTTGAGGTCTTTTGCAATCGTTATTTTATGTTTGTACACTTGTCTCCACTCTAAATAGAGTGGTGAACACTTTCAACTTCTACTATACCTCTTTTCAACTACGCTTCTTCAACCTCTCCTGTATCATCTCCGAACACATGACAAAACCACAACGGACAAGACCCCAATCTGGATAGCAGACAAACCCCCAATAGGAAATTGGGTGGTGGGGGGGGAGGACATACCTAACCTAGCTTAACCTAACCTAACGTAACCTAACCTAACCTAGCTTAGCCTAACCTAACGTAACCTAACCCAACCTAGCCTAACCTCGCCTAACCTAACGTAACCTAACACAACCTAGCCTAACCTAACGTAACCTAACCCAACCTAGCCTAACCTCACCTAACCTAACGTAACCTAACACAACCTAGCCTAACCTAACCCAACCTAGCCTAACCTAACCTAACCTAGCCTAACCTAACCTAACCTAACCTAATCTAACGTAACCTAACCTACCGATTTGAGTTTTGTCCGTTGGGGTATTGTCTCACCATATGCGTACGTAGTTACGCTTAGGATACGGCTTTATCTAAGCCTTAGACTCTAAGGCGAGACGATTTGATTCAGCTTAGAATAACTCACTCCTCGTCTTTAAAGAACTCAGGATCTCTCTTCTCTTGAAGTCTCTTCCTCTTTTCGTCGCCCTGGGCCGCTTTCTTAGTGGACGTTTGGTGAATTATCGACACCACAACAAGCTATTCCGTGGTTGATCCACCTGCTGCTTGTGAACGTCGATTTCTCGGGGACCTTGACAAGTAATGTTCTTTAAAAAAAAAAAAAAAAAAAAAAAAAAAAAATGCAAGTATACATTTTTCGTTCCGTTTTCTAAGTTCAGTGGTGTCCATAGATGTCAACAAGTTGGTCTACGTGCTGCTTGTGAACGTCGATTTCTCGGGAGAACACTTGACAAGTAATATTCTTTTTTCTGTAAAAAAAAAAAAAAAAAAAAAATAGAGAAAAAAATACAAGTATTCATTTTTCGACCCCGTTTTCTAAGTTCAGTGGTGTCCATAGATATCAACAGTTATACCATCTGGAGATGGTGCACGTCGATTCCTCAGGAAACATTGACAAGTAATGTTCTTTTTTTCCGTTAAAAACGAGAAAAGAAAATGCAAGTATACATTTTTCGTCCCCTTGTGAAATCCACGTTTTCTAAGTTCAGTGATGTCCATAGATATCAACAGGTTGTACCATCTGCAGCTGGTGAACGTCGATTCCTGAGGAAATTTTGTCAAGTAATGTTCTTTTTTCAGTAAAAAAAAAAAAAAAAAAAAAAAGAAGACTGTACGCATGCATTTTTCGTCCCCCATGGAATTCACGTTTTCTAAATTCGGCGATGTACCTTAAGCGAATTTATAGCTGACCTTGTGGGACATCGGCAACAAACACTCGTTTCCTTCTGTCAATTTTTTTTTTTTTTTTTTTTTTTTTTGCTCGAGAAAGAATTGCTTCTCGATCGAACAAAATCTCGCTCAGTCCGGCAATCATCGGAATGAAGTCGCTGAATCAGCCCCCCCCCCACTCTCTCTCTCTCTCTCTCTCTCTCTCTCTCTCTCTCTCTCTCTCTCTCTCTCTCTCTCTCTCTCTCTCTCTCTCTCTTTCTCTCTCTCTCTCTCTCCCTCTCCCCCCCCCCTCTCTCTCTCTCTCTCTCTCTCTCTCTCTCTCTCTCTCCTTCCCTCCTTACCTCTCTCTCTCCTCCCTCC